>NW_009258754.1:544745-545872 GCF_000687185.1 Egretta garzetta | reverse complement strand
GCTGTGGCGGGAGCGCCTCTGTGGGGATGCGGCCGGGTGGTTGGTGTCCTCCAGCAGCTGCGTGCTGGAGCTGGCCCGCTGCATGGCGGCGTTACTATGTGCCTCCCGATTTGTGCTGTTTGATACACCTTGTATTCAGAGAAGCAGTATATTCGGGGTGGGGGGGGAGTTCTGGGGTGCATTAAGAGGAGTGTAGCCTCCCCCTCTGCTCTGCCCTGGTGAGACCCCACCTGGAGTACTGTGTCCAGTTCTGGGCTCCCCAGTTCAAGAAAGATGAGGAACTCCTAAAGAGAGTCCAGAGGAGAGCAACTAGGATGATAAAGGGACTTCAGCATCTCCCCTATGAGGAAAGGCTGAGGGAGTTGGGCTTGTTCAGCCTGAAGAAGAGAAGACTGAGAGGGGACCTCATCAACACGTACAAATATCTTAAGGGCAGAAGTCATGAGGATAGAGTCAGACTTTGCAGTGGTGCTCAGCGACAGGACAAGGGGCAATGGGTACAAACTGAGACATAAGAGGTTTCAGTTGTATATGAGGAAAAACCTCTTTACTTTGAGGGTGATGGAGCACTGGAACAGGCTGCTCAGGGGGGTTGTGGAGTCTCCTTCTCTGGAGATATTCAAATCCCACCTGGATGATGTCCTGTGCAACCTGCTCTAGGTGAACCTGCTTTAGCAGGAGGGTTGGACTAGATGATCTCCCGAGGTCCCTTCCAACCCTTGCGATTCTGTGAGTGGGAGAGGTTTGCAGGTAAAAATCCCTGCACCCAGAGCAGCAGAACAGCATTGATGCTGGGATAGCTTCATGTATGGAAGTACCAACAGTTGCCACCTTACAGGAAGCACTTTTGCCTTTCCAAACTCTAACCTGCTTTTCTGCTCTATGGGTTTTGGTAGCTTTTGGGATCAAAAGATTCATAGAATCACAGAATGTTTTGGGTTGGAAGGGACCCCTAGAGGTCATCTAGTCCAACCCCCTGCAGGGAGCAGGGACACTGCTAACTAGATCAGGTTGCTCAGAGCCCCATCCAACCTGGTCTTGAATGTTTCCAGGGATGGGGCCTCCACTACCTCTCTGGGCCACCTGTTCCAGTGTTTCACCACCCTCATTCGAAACAATTTCTTCCT
>NW_009258754.1:495034-544476 GCF_000687185.1 Egretta garzetta | reverse complement strand
GGTGGGGGCTCCAGAGCTGGATGCATTACTCCAGGTGAGGTCTCACGAGAGCAGAGTAGAGGGGCAGAATCACCTCCCTCGACCTGCTGGCCACGCTTCTCTTGATGCAGCCCAGGGTAGGGTTGGCCTTCTGGGCTGCCAGCGCACATTGCCAGCTCATGTCCAGCTTTTCATCCACCAGCACCCCCAAGTCCCTCTCGGCAGGGCTGCTCTTGATCCTATCAGTTTAGATGTTAGCAATTTCTTTTTGTTGGAAGAGACTCCGCCCTCTTTCATGAGAAAACATTTTGTGTGTGAGGAGCACTCAGGGATGAACATACTGTCTTTATGCCGTCAATGTCATTGCCTTTTTTGTGCGTGTGCTGCTCTGCCTTTTACTTTTCCTTTCCCCCCACCAATGCTTTGTTATTCCCTTTGCTTTTCAGTATGTTGGGTGAGCAGCAAGGCACAGACCTGGGGTGCAGGTGGCAGGTGAAGGCAGGTGGGTGGGTGTGTGTGTCCCCAGAGCTGGAGCTGTGCTCTGAGGAATGGCTGCTTCTTCTTGGCTGGCAGTGGCTTACAGTAGGGGACCCGGGAATAAGGTGTTAGTAGCTTTTGTGAAAGAGTGTTTCTTTAACTGTGGTTTTTGCAATTTGTTAGTTTTTCCTATAAGACTGCAGAGTACCTGGGGGGTCTGGAAAACCCCACTGCTTCTTGAGACCCTGCAGGGAAAGCAATAAGCAGTGAGAAGTCTGTGATATTATTGTCCTTTCAACTTGTTCTTCATGTGTCCTTGATACACACATCTCTGTTTTTGCCAGGAAGGACATGATACCTAATAAATTTAAAAAAACAATATCTTTTAAGGGGGAGTGGGTTATGTCTATGGATTTTTTTTTTTTCTCCTTCCCTCAATTCTGATAGGCATGAAAATGGCTTTCTATCGACTACAAAGGGAATTTGCTTCATGCTGTAGGATGAAGCTGAATAATCAAGCTTTAAGGTGGGTTTGGACTAGAATTAGGGATTTGACCTTCTTTGAGAAAACGTAATGTAAGACTACATTTACTGGGTTGGAAGTCACCTCCTTATGTAAAGATCTCTGTAAAGGAATATGTTGCCCAAGCTTCTTAAAAGTCCAAACTTTTGCCCTGTGTCCACATCCCTGATGGTGACTTGCCAGGGAAGGATCCAAGATAGCTATTCCGGTGTTCTAATTCAGCTAAGTGCTTAAACAAATTGTTTCTAATCCTGTATTTATCATACTGACCTGAGGCCTTCATGGAGATGCTTAGTGAAAACTTTGCCAGTTTTCTACACTGTGCTTCTTTTTCAGTATTTCTGAACATCATGCTGTGTCTCTTGCCTCAGGTCTGTGAATTACTATTGTAAACACCATTTTTCTGTCCATTTTTTCTCCCTTTGGTGCCCTGCCCTTCTTCTTAGTATTTCTCAAAGACTGTGATGCTATGTGTTACTGTGTTTTATAAAAAACAGCAGTAGTGGTTGCTGGCTGAAATACCAGGAAAACCTTAATGAAAAAGGGCCAGAAATCCAGACTGGAGTAAGATACCAAATCAGTTTGCTGTAGGTCACATAAGTTTAATGAGGAAATTGTCCCTCCAATATAAAAAGATGGAGCAGAAGTGTACCATCTGGAGGGTGACATGCTGGTGAGCATGCATTTGTGCATTATGTTTAAGTGGGAGCAGGAGAGAAATGCCTAAAGGTACTATTTGGGGAGCAGCAGGGGGCCCAGTCCTCCCAACTCTCCAGATGCACAGCTCCCTCTGGAAGCTCATGAGGGAGCATCTTGGAGAACAGATCCTAACTGTGTGAATTCCTTTCTCCTGCCTTTTCTCTGACATCACTATGTGGAAATTTCGGTTACTGCTTTTCATGCTGCATCACAGACATCATAGACTTAGTGTCTGATGCTTCATGTCAAGATAAAATTCTCAATCTTGGGAGGCTACCATCAGACACAGGTGTCAAAAGAAGGTGAAAGGTTGGGAAGAGTGAGAACATCAGAGCTGGTTTCTGTGGTTCAGTTGTGTTGTAGTATTTATGAGCACACCCATACTGTGTCTTTAAATCTGTAGCAGGAGGCGGGCAGGTCTGGTGTGGGAGCAAGTCAGACTGAAATTTTGCAGTGGAAAAGAGGAAATCTGACTTCCCAGAGGATGCTGTTTCCAAACTTTTGCTGTGTAAGCTTGATGTCTATGATGTACTTGCTGAAGCTGGGCACCAGGAACCTTCTCAATTCTTGTTGTTCTTGAACCAATTGTGATTGTGCCTCAAAAAAAAAAAAAAAAAAAGATAAGCTTGACACTTTTCATGACTGAAGAAAATTAGGAGAAAAAGACTGGTTGGCATTATTGTTCCATGGCTTTCCTGAATTTTAAATGTCATTAAGGAGGATCTATGGATTAGCGCTCTCAGGGTACAGCCCATGCCACGGGAGGAAAAATTTCCAGAGTAGTTTAACATGGGTTTTTTAAATTACTTTTTTTTTTTCTGGCTCAGGAGGAATGGGGACAAGAAACAGGGAAGGCTAGGGTCAGGTGTGTGAGGTCTCAAATGCAAAATGTGAACTGGCTGTATAAATCATAAACAGAAGAAATGTGTGCACTAAAACTGGAGATTTAAAGATGAGGATGGTGAGTTTGAATGGGCTAGGAAGAGAGCCTAAAATTAAAGTCAGAGTTTCAAGGAGCATCTTGATAGCCAAAGTGTTCAACATTTTGGGTTTGTGGTTTTTTTTGTTTTGGTGGTTTTTGTGGTTTTGGGTTTTTTTTTTTTTTTTTTTTTTTGATCACGATAGAAAGGCAAAGGGCTTAGGAGTAAGACTTTTGTCTGTTGGGCTGCAGTCTGTTTCTGCCATTTTGTGTCTGGTGCTGTTACTGTTGGCATAATTTCCATGTTCAGCAGCTCAGGGCGAAATGTATTATGGATAAATGAAGATGAAAAGCTGGAGTTAAGAACTGAAAAGACCTCTTTTTCCTCAGAGACCACCCTTTAAAGGTTGATGAGGTTGGAGACAAAGGCAGGACATAGGCAGGACCTGTAAAGCCAACACAGCTGTCAACTGAAGTAGTAACAGTAAGAGAATTAATTTCATTAGGTGAAATTGGCAGTTCTCTCCAGTAAATTGCAAGTCACTGAAATGTTTTGGTAGTGCAGCCAAATTTATTTTCAGCATATGTTGCCTATTTCTTCTGCAGTTTCTATTTTCCTTTCATGTTTGTACTGAGTTTCAAATGAGAACTAGTGTTCATTCTGACGCAATAAAATTATTCAACATATCTTCTAATTAATAAATGACTAATCATACTGTATTAACCTTAAAGTGTACTTTATGTGGATGATTTGCTAATGCAGTGTATTGTAATTGGTAATATATGGGTTCGTCGAACTATACTGACAGTAGAAAATGAAAAATAAATCATGCAAGAGGAACCTTTTTTCAAAGTTCAAGTGCAGAATATACTGTAGAGAGAGGTATTTTTATAAAAAGCCTTGCACTGATTAATTGCTTTTTCTTTGTTTATATACTACTTCCTCTTACAAGTTACAGTAATACAGGAATATAACATTGTTAACACATGCAATGTAAATGTTTTCTGTCGGACTCTTGCAGCTCTCAGAGTATGTGAAATGCTTGATCTTTGTAGAGTAACATGCTTATGCTTTTCCAACCTGCAGATAAATGGTGAAGTGAAACTCAGGAATCCCTTGGTCACTGGAGTTTCTTCCTGGCATTTTAAAGCCTGGAGGAGTAGAATGAATCTCCTCCCTGTGCTGCTTTCAGTCTTTCACTCTACTTGTGAGTTGGCATCCTCAGAGTTTCATCCTTATCATTTGAGGAGATTGCCAGTCTGCTATTGTTCCTGCATCCACTGGGAGTTATCCTCCCTAAAGTCCAATAACTAGAAGGTTGAAAATTGCATACAGGCACCTAGCAGCTCACAGTAAGAAGTACTGCATTCCAGATCTGCATTTTGAACTGTTTCATTTAGATATGTCATGGACTGACATACTTGGTTTCAGAACAGCCAGATACTCTTTTCCCACTTCATTTACTCCTTTACCTGGATCCTTTTCAGGCCTATACAATCTTCCCTGGATTTTTGCTGCCCGTTAGCCTCTCTGTTACCAGCTGTAGTTACAGAACTCTGCTTTGGGACTTGTGAGGACACATACAAGATGTTGTATCCTTGAAGGCTGCATGAACTGACATAAACAGGGTGGTGTTACGAGCTCTACAAGCACTGTTTTTCCTCTAGAGATGTAAATGACCCCTGTGCAATAGCTGACCTCTACCAGCACAGGAAATAACATCATGTAACATCTTTTTGTGTTCCAAGGGATAGCATTGCAAGTTTGAGGAGGTTTTGCTTGGCAGGAATAGTTTTCTTAAATCTGGCACTGGAAATACAGGGTTTCTTGTAATGGGACAGATACACTAGAATAGCAAGTCAGTACATTTCTGTGTATCTGTGTATGTTACTTTAAATTCATGTTATAAAGCCCTGTTTAAAGAAATACCGAAGCATAACTTTCTCTTGTTTTTTTGTTAGGTGTTCACTGTTTTGCATTACACAGCTGGTAGTTTTAGGGGAGAAGCATCCTTGTCATCATCAGAGACATCAGAGAGGTATGGGAAGAAGGAGTCATATTCTGCACTGATGTGTATCGCTTTTGAAATCATGTATGCAGACATCCTACTTGGAATGTGAAGGGGATATGTTCATCTCTAATGAATATGGCTCTAAGGCTGCAATTAAAATTGTGACTTGTGTTCGTTTCTATTAACCACTTCAGCTGTGCTGTTGTTCCTAATAGGCAATAATACTTAAAATGACATTAGGAAATCTGAAGCACGCTGCATTTGCAATTGTTTGCTTTGAAGTAAATTTTGCTTCCTTATAAATCCAATGAGATTATTTGAGAGTCACTGCTGATAACAGAATGCTTAGAGCTGTTACTAAATAGGAGCTAATCAGCTTTAAGGAACAGATTCATGGTGATAGTCAAATATTTTCCTGTTCTGGCCAACTAAAGAAGTTTCATTTAGTGATAATGATCAAAAGCAGCATTTTGAAGAGATTTTTAGACCAAATGAACTTGGAGAAAGGCTGCTGAGAAGAAGTTCATGTATATTCTTTCATCTGTAAGTTTCAGAGCAACCTCTAGGTCAATCACTTTGCACTAATTTGCAGAAATATAAATGCCTTAATTAAGCAAGTTTTAAATAAAAAGGGGAGCTAGAAGTTGTTGGCTTTAATGTGTTTATACATCTGTGCTTTTCAGCAGTTGGGGGGGAAGTGAGTTAATCTCAACAGTCAAAATGAGATTGCCATTATATCATCAGAATTTCTGTAGAAATTTTCACAAGTTCATCTGCTTTGTAATTGCTGCCACATGGTGCTAGCATAACTAGCTAACCTGATGGAAGCGGATACTCTTATCTGAAGCAATTTAATCAATCCTTATGATTGTTATCAAACGTAATGTTTTCAAGGGACCATGTATTAGCAGAGATTGTACACTGGTAGGCAAGCAATTGCCTAATGGGATATGCTGCATACATTTAGTAAGTGAAAGAAATGATCCCAGCTGAGATGAAGATGTAAGTCTTAGATGTTTCAGGTGAGCGCTTTGTTAAATAAAGCCACTAAGAAATAGTACTATAAAGTATACAACTAGTTACTGTTTACAACTACTTTTTAGTATAAAAGATAAATACTCAAGAGTACTGTTCTGCCTTGATTTGTTTGATTGCTAGACTATCTGAAATACCCCCTTCTCAATTCTCCTACCCCACAAACTGGCAAAGGTCCTGGGATAATTGTGGAGGATGTTTGAATCTGAACCATGAGTGTAAATCTACATACAAAAGTTCAGAGCAGCAAGATAACCAGGTAACCAGGCTGCTCTTCTCGTGGTGTTTGTGAGAATATAAACTAAATACAGATAACAGAGTTGTTGTGGGTGAATTCCTGTAAAACAAACAATCCTCCTGTGAACTCTTCTTGCCCTGAAGTTCAGAAGCAGCCTTTGCCACAGATACAGGGATATGTAACCAGCATGGGCTATTGGACACAAATGTTGACTGCCAACTGTGCTGCATACCTTCAGTTGTTCATTGAAGTGCCATATTACAGGCAGCAAAGCAAATATTTGGACCTCTACTGTGTCATCTCTGCAATGAGGAGCCAGCTCATCCTGTTTTATGGTCCTATTTGACTCCATGTAAGCTAACAATATCATCAGAAATGTAATAGACTTGGTCTTCTCAAAATCTCTAATGATGCTGCAGGGATGTATAACTCAGTAGCTACAGCAAAGTGTAAAATGCATCCTTTCCTATTCTGTTCATATAGGGCTAAATAGCATTCTCTGATTTGAATACATTTGAGATCCCTTCTGGTGTCTTTTTTAAAGGACTCCATGAAGCTTCCAAATTTCAACACCTGTGTCAGCATTCAATATCTTTACTAAATGGGACTCCAGAACAGTGATTTTTTTTTTTTTTTTTTTTTTTTTTTTTTTCCTTGGGGAGGGGGGAGGAGTGGGCAAGACGAGGAGGAGGAGGAGAAGGAAACAGCACTGCTTTATGGCTTCACTCAAAAGAGGCTGATGTCGTGCCCTAGCCAGGCAGGGTCCTGTGCCTTTTCTTGGTTAAGCCAGCCAAGGTCTGTAATTGGGAGAAGCCACAGAAGTGCTATAGTTAACATCATTTCCGGTCACTTCTGATTTTTCTATCTTGAAAGACCGCTCATAACCATGTTGAAAGGGGGAAGGTTTTCAGCGCAAGGCTTGAACTCGCATCTCCCTGCTACAATATTTTCACCATCTTGCAGTTTGGTCTTCAGGCCTCCACCACAGCAGTATCAAGTGATTAGGCAGTGTGAATGACCCAAGTTTGTCCTCTCGTAAATCTTGTATAATGCTTCTGGTTCTTGTCCAATGGAAAAATCAAAGCTGTTTTTATGCTTGAGGCTTCTGCATGGATGCCAGTTTGTTGACTTAACTAGTCTGGTTATATACACAAATACAATTTACTCCAATGGACTCTTGTCTCAATTTGAACAGTGTATACCTAGAGTTACTGCCCTCTGAAGAACAGAAGTGATTGATAGAAAATAAATGCAGTATTTACTTTTTGTGATTATCCAGAATATGGTTTATAACTCTTAAAACTTCTAGCCCTGGCCTTATCACTTCATGTGTCCTCACTGTCTGCTCAAGGTTCTGTTGGCGAATAACTGAGGCTAATTGGTGCTTAATATCAACTGAACAGTAATAATGAAGGAAAAGTCATTACTAAGGCTGATGTGAATTAGTAGTAAAGCTATTGTGGCAACAGCTATTATTGCTGTTTACTTGGTTGTCTGGACCATTGGCTTCTGATATAAAGTGGGTTATTTGTATAAAAGACCTATTCACAATAACGATAATTTCCCCCACAACATTAAAAAGGGAACCAGTGGACAATGACAGCACATCTGCCAGCTTCACCCAAGCTCACCCAGGTGATACTGCCTATAAGAAGAAAAAGGCAGATTAATGATCAAGTATAGAATGAGGAAAAATTGGGTAGGCAGCAGTACTGCTGAAAATACTCATTAGTAGACCACAAACTGAGCATAAAACCTCAGTACCATGGTGCTGCTTGAAAAAGGCAAACAAATTGCTCTTGGTTGAATGAAGAGGATCGTCATATGCAAGACTTTATTACAGTCCTGGAAGTTCTCTTTTGGGAGCCATCTTTTGAGAAAGATATAGACAAAAATTCTAGTTCTCTGTTTTATTGTTGTTCTCTTTTAGATAGCACAAGCTATGAGAAAAGTTGAGATGATTGATTAACTTACAGTATGTGGAAGTTTGTTGTGAACAGAAAGATGACCTGTTATTCTGTGTCTCCCACTGACGGCAGAATAAGGAGCTGTTAGCTGAATTTTCAGGCTGGAGTAGGTTTCACAAGGAGATGGTATGTTTTCCATCATTGGAAGCCTGTAATGATAGGTTAAAAGCACCTGTGGATTATGTATCCTTGTCTTGATTTGGAGCGGGGCAATGGATGATAGCTTTTCTAGGCTTATTTTCTGTGAATCATGTAGCATGTGGAATCTTTTTAAAGTTGATGATCTCAATATCTAGCTGAATTGTTTGTGTGGGTTTTCAAATCTTAGCTATAAGTTTATTAAAGTAGACTTCAAGATTAAGAACCACCCCGGGTTTTGTCCCAAAGATTAGATCTCTTTGACACAAACAGAAAAAACCAGTCCAGATTTTGCATTATCTCAACTTCGGTTTCTGGCTTAATTGCTTGAGCAGATGGGATCAGTCCCATCTCAGTATGCTGCAAGGAGAATAATGATGATTGCAACTCTGTTGAGGTACTCAGAATATTTCTCATTCAGGGTTTAAATTAGTTTCAAATTGCTTGTACAATTAGTGCATGTTATGCTTATGCACAGCTGAAGGCATGTTTTTTGAATGAGTAAGGAGACTTGATCCTATGTATTTGTTATTATTATTGGGGTTTTTTTCTCTCAACTCAGCAAATATGAATGGCATAAATCCTGTCCTGTTAAAATCTGGAAAGTACACACACTGACTTCAGATGCAGCAGGATTTCAAAGTCCCTTCCTCCCCCACATAAATGCTAAAATCTTGAGAGCTAAATTTAGCCCAAGGCATTTTTTTTTTTTTTTTAAAGCTGGGAAGTTTTATAAACTCCTAAAATAGCAACTTCTTTTGGTACTGATGACACAGTAGTTGCACTAACATTGTTGCTGTGAAGTCTAAGACTTCTTTAGGAGAAAAGTTACAGAAAGTAAAAATACGCACATTATAGTAAGTGTTTTAACAGAAATAAGAGAGTTGATTTCAGCATGATAACTGAAATATAGGGCTTTTGTCCTCTTTCAGAACAGAACTTTCCCATAATATCCAGAAATACTTCCCATTAATCATTTTGTTAAGGCTTTGCCAGCATGTAAATCTTGCCACGACTGGAAAAAATCAGTACCCAAAATGAAATGGAAATCGGAAGCACCACAATAGCAATGTATGATGTGTTGAGCATTTGAAATGCTGAGTTATTGTCAAAGGTCTAAAAAGCAGGTTTGGCCAGCAAATGAGCTGGTGTGCCAGGCTGCTGTTAAGGAGCACTGACAAAAGTAGCTTGCTGCTTGATTAAATTGGCACAGTACAAAAATGGGTGGAGAACAGAAAAGCTGGTTTTTGTGTCTGCCTGCAGAGCCCAGATGCTCACCTCCTTTGTTGCATAGGGCTGTTAGCACGCTTTTGTACGGGGTGGCCACGGAGCTGGGGAAGGCCATAGCGAGAGAATGGGAAGTGCCTGAGAGGAGTGATGCAGCCTCTGCTGCTCCATGGAATAGGAGGAGATGTTATGGACCAAGCCCCTTCAAAAGCATGGCTTGAGTTGGATGTCTTTTTTTTTTTTTTTTTTTTTTTCCTGGAAACACTGAGCACTGCACAACCACCAGACCACCTTCTGGGTCAATCATTCAGTCTTTAAAGATCAGGGATCCAGTTTAGCAAAATACCAGAGTTTTTCCTTTGCCTCCTAATTGGTTCTAAATCATTAGAGCCTTAAATGTTTGTCGAAACTAGTGTTGAATCTGGACAAAAATACAGCTTATTTCAGTCCTTCCTAAATGATCAGTGTAAGCTGTGACTCTCCACTTTGGGTTTCTCCAACACCAAGCATGGTGCAGGCACTGAATACAGTATCACACCTTGAATGACTCTGGAAAGCAAATACTACTCATGTGTGTGAGCAATGGTTTTCATTTCTTCTCAGTACATGTTAAATTTCATACATACTTTGATATCTTAGTAGTAATCTCTTTGCAAAGTTGTATATGGAAATACCGAAAGAATATTTCTTTGTCCTCTCACCTGATACCTTTTTGAGAGAAATGGTACAGTCTAATGCTTATATTGCTACAGGAGATCGGATGCCTAGCAAGCCTTCTAGGTTCTTACAGCATTGGTGTTTGGAAGAGTTTGTAAAATCTTTAGGTGCCTGCATTTCCACTCACAAGTTTAGTGTTTCTTAAGATCCTAGGGCAATGGCTAGTAAAATAGTAAGAAAGAGCAATCTGCAGAGTTTAAAATATTAATAAGAAAAAAAGCCTTGTATCTGTTTTTCTAGTAAATGCAAGAACTGGCCAGAACTTCTGTTGCTGTTGACCAGGACTGAATTGGCAGTAACAGCTTGGTGTTGAAAGCATTTATATCTTCTTATTTGTCCCTTGAGTTGTGCAGTTCTTCTGCCATCAGGGTTTCACAGAAGCAAACCTTCCAAAGCAAATAAATAAATAAAATCCCAGCTGACAAGCTAATATAAATGGTATGAAACAGAAGGGTAAATGGGGAAAAAAAAGACTGATTTGACATAAACAAATTAGAGCTGTTGACAGTGTGGGTGATTTTGAGAAGTGCAGTTCCATTAAATTCACAGATATGAATCCTGACAAATAACAAGCCATGGTAATTTATATAAACAAGGAAAGGAAATAATGAGTGGATGTGGAAATCTAACAAGAATTTGGTTGTTAGTACAGCGCAAAACATTGTGGCAGTACAGATAGCAAAAACAGAGCCCCTGCTGTGATGAGGCAGTGCTAATGTGCAGTGCCCCGCTGGAAAAGGTCACAACACTGTGCCAGTGTGAGAAGGTTGGACGAATGACTGCAGTTCTCTGCCTTTCACACTTATTGTATCAAAAATAGAAAGCACATTTAATCAGCATGGTTAGATTGTAAAGTCACATAGAAACTGAAGTCTCTTGGTGCTGTGCTGTAGACTAATGTTTGGGTGCAGATGTCTCCAAGGCTAATTTAAGCTAGCAGATGCCCTGCACCATACAAGCAGTAGATCTGTGGTTTGTTCATTGCCTGGAACTCATTTTCACTCATCTGGCATTTTATCTGCTTTATGCTGAAGTTTCCGTGCAGGTATGCAGTGCTTGTTCAGTGTGAATGGTCAGTATCACATACAGCCTACTGCTTCCTGCCTGCAGGCACCTCACAAAGTTCATATCCCTCTGTTCTTATTTTAGTGCTTTTTTCCTTCACCTTTCACTGAGTGTTCTTAAGGGACAAACCTATTAAAAATTCAAAGCACTGTATTTATTTAGATAAAAGCTGTTAATTATAAATGTCCAGCCATATGGCCATTAGGAGGATAAAGAGGGAATGACTATTCTAGATAATAAAGAACTGTTTTAGAAAATGGAAACTTTCTTGATATTATGTTTCGTGTAGGTTTAACAATGGAGTGGTGGTTGGTAGCCTGCAGTGGTTCACACTAAAGAACTTGGATTTCTTTTCTTTTATATTTTTAATGCCTTTTTATTGAAGAGTGTCCATTTAAAAAAAAAAAAAAAAGCCACAAAAGAAATGCGTAAAGGAAAGCCAGGTGGCTGAATATTGGCATCGGAAATGAAAATAAAATACTCAGCCATACATATGTGCCTTAAATACACTTAGCTGCAGTCCTTTGTTTATGAGCCAGACTCTCTTCCCTATTGCTTTTGCATTGGTAATTTTGAACTTGTTTTGCATATGTTTCAGTAGATCAAAGTTGAGCAAAAATGTGGTTAAGGAAATTTTCATGCTTATTGGTTCTAGCCCCAAGTCAAAGATACAAGGTCAGGTTTTGGCCAGATATCATACCCCAGATATTATAGTGGAGGTTATTTTGGACAGCAGAAAAAATGAGTTTGTTTCTGTATTGGCGTATCAGTCTGGCAGGCTTTTTTTTAAAGCTCTGAATGTGGACAGGGATATCGTTAGCAGCTTTTTGAATGTGTCACAGCATTTCCTGGTAACACTGCTGTTGCGTGTAGTTTTGCTCATGCTGAAAATATTTCAACTTCATCTGTAGCGATGGTGTCCTTGTTGCCTGGAACCATGTTGTGCAAAATGAGCAACAGTGCAGGAAAGCAAGTGTGTAGATAAGCAGATGCCACCAACAACTGAAAAGCATAGTGCAGACACATGAAAACTCAGTACTTCTCTAGAAGCCCAACTAACTCCTAGAGCAATCTACAAAATTCCCTGCAGATATTTAGGCTTTTTCATCTGATATATAAAAGTATAACCATTATATTGTTACTGCATTGCCAACCTCCTGCTTTGGTGGAAAACCTTCCTTTTAGTATTTCCTATACTTTCTTGTTTTAATAGTTAGGACACACATTTGAAGGCAGTGATTAAAGACTAGGGTAGCATCAACTACTGCCACCAATGCAATTTTGGAAAATGTGTCCATCGGATATTCAGTGTTGTGAACAGTGCTTAAACAGAACCTGCTGCTTCCTCTCTACTGTCTTGGTTCAAAAGACCCCTGATAGAAGTGTGGTGTATATTTCTCTGAGTTGGGTGAGAAAGCTGAAGAGATTACAGTTTGTTCCAGTCAGACCTGTTTACTTTTTTCTTATTTCTATCTCTGTTTGGAGATGAAGTTGTCAGCTCTGTTTTTTGTGTAGTCCTAGCCTGGACTTGCTTGCAGAGTCACTTTGCTACTGTCAGAAGCTCATCACTCCTTCCTGTCTTGAGACTAGTAAATAAGTTTAAAGTACCAAACTGTTGGCACTTGAGATTCAAAATGTGGGAAGAAAATTATATGGTGTAAATTAAAACTGGCGTGGATTACTGTTGTGTGCCCCTCTGCACAGTCTCTTTCAGGCTTTCCTACCACCCTCATCTTTTAGCCCATCTGCTCAAGAGTGCTATGAACTTCTGTGGCATGTGAGACAGTGTAAATACCATTTTGGAAAGTCACTGTGTATCTAGAGAAGGCTGTGAGTGGGTGCAGCTCTATATACCTTGCTCCTGTTGATGTAGAGAGCAAAGAAGGCACAATCAGAAATGAGATGTGGCGGGGGCTGGACTGGTGGCTTTCCATCAGGTCTTCACTGTCAGAGTTGCTGCCTACAGCAATATATTTTTAGAGTAGTTATATATTACAGCAATGCTAGATGCTGCTTTGGATCTGAAGGAAGATTGGGAGAGTGAAAAATGGATTAAGGTTTATTGTAAAAAATCGCTAAATCTGTGTGAAGACATGCAAGATCTGATTCTTGTTCTTCAGTATAGGGATGATTCACAACTCTGAGGAAATATTAGGAAAGAAAGGCCCATCTAACAGCTTTAGATTTATGCTTCAAATAGATAAAGGGTTATTAAAAAATGTTCAATTTTGAAACTACTTTTAAATCAGCACAGTTTTCTCTAGCTCTGAGTTCTTAACCTGCTGCCAGTTGTCTCACCTAACAGCAGTAGCCAGCAGAGATTTCCAGAAGTATTTAGTAGTCACAAATGCCACTTGTCCAGTAAATGAATGGGAAGTTCAGAGTCTAAGTTTGTATCTGACACCTGACGAACAGAAACACCTAGCACAAGGTGAGACATCTGACCTACAGAATACCTAAATCAAGTTTGAAATATTAATGAATAGCAGAATTACAGATTAATATATGCAAAATATTTTGAAAACATTCAAATATTGGTAGTGTTTAATAACTGTGAGTCAATTCAGCCGCTAGGTATTTTGATCTATTCTGGTTACTCAAAACCTCGAGCTGCAGAAGCCCTGTACAATTCCTGAATGTATAAAACAAAATGAAAAAGGCTGGAGTCTGCTGCTAGGACAATGGAAGATAACTTAAACAAAAGCTGTTAGAGATGTTACCACAGGCTAGGGAAACTGTACTACACACACTTAGTTCCACAGATAATTAGATTAGGTGCCTTCTGTACTCCGAATAATAAACAGTTTGTCCAAGGAATCTGAAGCCCCTTGGATGAAGGCAGTGATTTGGGATAGTTTGGTCCCATAGCTAAGGTCTTGTTTCTAGGATGGCAAGTTACAGTTCTGAAGGGCCTTTCTTGAATCTGGTAAAAGTAGCTGTCTGATCCGAGACAAGCTCAGCATAGATTAATTTCTGTAAGAATCATTGTAGTCCTAGTGTTAGCAGTGATCATACTCCTCTTCATCATGAGTCCGTGTACTCTGCGTGAGGTGTAGCACAGTGTCTGTGCTAGCAGCTTTATCCTTTACTCTACCCCTTCTGATTTAAGAGTTTCCCCAAGGGATCTGCTGGAAGAGTAGTTCTTCCTACCTAGTCTGTCACAAAAAGACCGACCAAAACCCGGGTCCAGTAGAGACACCCCCTCACTTTCCTGGTGGTAGCCTTTCCTTCCTCCAAGCCTCTGCAATTTGTTCCACAGCAAGAGTGAGAAGTCTCCAGGAAATTGGTAGTTGTTAGGAAAGTCTCGCTGTTCCTTAGGCTTTGGTTTATTGTAGAGGTGAAGGAGAACCTCAGGAGGTTATCTGCAAGATCAGCAGTGGAGGGTCATGCTGAGAGTTGTATTACAATCTACACACTTCTGCTCCTCATGGAATATGCAGTTAAGGCAATGAGTTGGGTCTCCTTGAGGGCTGGGCAAGGTGGTCAGTTTCATCAGAAGCAAAAAGATGGGGCTCCTAGGATTTTGCACATGATGGAAAACACTTAGCTCTGTGCTGGAGCACAGAGGGACATGTGTCACATCCCAGTTAGGATAACAGCAAGATGATTGCTATATGCCTTATATGCCTGCAAGGGGCTTTAAGATGTTATAATGGATATTCAAATAGTGTGTTATTGTCCAGAGGGAACCAAGCTTAGTGGGAAATCCATAGCAGGGAAAGGATTTCCACGCTCTTCAGGTGAGTCAATGCTATCATGATCCATACAAGTTGATTTGGGCCAGTCATGTTAGACAGCTTATGGGGCAGAGTATGGTAGTAACTCCACATGAAACACCAATGTGCATGTATCATCCCATATATTGTTTTTTAAGTGGCTAGTAGTAGTGACCAGCAGTAGAATAAAAGGGGCTTTCCTGAGTTGGCTGTTAGTATTTTTTGCATGAATTCGTCATGGAACTTTCAGTCAACTCCCACTGCTCAGGTTTAATCTAGATGCAGAGTTTTTTGCTGTATTCCTTCACTTGTTGAGACCATTTTGGGGAAATCCTCTTATATTCTCGTTTATATTTGTACAACCCTTCTACCTTAGCAGATGGAAATGTATTCAGTGACACTATCTTATTTTATGTGAAAGTCAGTCTATTTCAAAGCACATGTCCCTTATTTGGAATGACAACTTTGTAGCCATAAAAATTGGGAGCTGGACACACAATCTGCACTGGTTACCTTAACCTTTGTCACTCCAACCTTCATCAGCTAGAGATCAGGAAACAGTCAAGTCTGTTTTCAATCCTTTGTGTTGCCCTCCCAGTTAATTTGTTTTAAATTGTACAGCAACATTTACTGTTTAAACAAAAATCCCTTAGCACGTGTCTGTCTATATTGCCTTTTTATTCCCCCTTGAAGCTATTTGCAATTAAAACCCAGTAAAATATGAAGTATCAGAAATGTTAAACTATCTTGGCAATGAAGAGGCATAAGATAAGATAAAATAAGAAGCAGAAGATAAGAAGCAGTAATGCCACTTTCATTCTGGAGTGCCTATTCTGGCAGAGAGTTCACATCACCTTTTACTATTTCATATCCTATTTATGAGTCATAGGAATGATTAAGAAAAAAAAATCCCACCAAAGAACAGTCTCTGAGATTTGTGTAAATTATGGAAATAAACTTCAAGACCTCTTTTGCTAAAGATTAAGTAGTATCTATCTGAGATTGCCAGTGCACTTTAACTTAGAGAAGTGTGGGGATAAAGGAAGGAGAGGGGGAGACTCTTGTCTATTTTTCTTGGATGTGCCCATTTTGAGCAGTGCATGAGTATAGCTGACACAACATCATAAGCTGCTTCCTTTTCATTTCTTCCCAGATACTGGCTTGGGAGAATTCTGTGTTCACAGATAAAGTACATTTGTGATAAATATAAAAGCAAAGCTCAGTGAACAATGAGCACAAGATTATGGGGGTCTGGAGACTTCCCATGCAGCTTCCTTAGCCCTTGCATTATTTGTCTATGTGAGAAAAACATGTTGGAGCTATAAAACTGTGGACCTGTTTCTCTTCTTTTTTACAGGAGTTTTATAGGATGTCTCTCCTTTGCCTTCAGTGAAATTCACTGACTGTTCTCACTACTGCAAGAAATTTGAGTCCTGTGGTGTTTGGCAGCTTATAAATGCTCACAAAATTCTCTGTTTTGCCTGGAAGACAAAGATCCTAGCCACTGTTTTGGGGGTGCTCCTATACACAAATAGTGGTGTTAATAATTTTGTGCTATTTACTTAGCCTTGTTTTTAACAATCTGGAAAGCAGAAATAAAAATCCTATTAAATATTTCTGCATGGTGTGCTGAAGGGGCAAGTTTACATAAGTCAGTGTGGGCAGAGAAGCAGTGAGAGAGAAATGTGGAGGCATTAGATCTGACTTCTCAACCCTATGGACAGTTGGGGCAGTGCAGAGATACTCAGCAAAACTTTGTGGAGGACAATCTAAAGGTATAATGCAAAGGACCAAAAGCAGCAGAGTAGTTTTATGCACAGGAGAATGTAATCACTTCACAAGTTCCTCAGGGTGTTTCAAGGGTGTAGCACAACACCGGTCAATTGTGCAGAGTGCTGAAACTGGATGTCATCCTCTTGCTCCCAGTTAAGCATGGCATGGGAATAGCTTTGTGTGTTTACTCTTTACAGCATGCTGTGGGATTGAAGAGATAATCAGGACTTAGTTTGACCCAAGTGCCATGTTTACTGCATATGGCTATATAGCAGCCCAGATTTCTGGTGATCTTTGTGATAGAAGAGATGGGAACTCTGAAAGAGTCCCTTAAATCGTATGGTAGTATGCCTGATAATTTCTTATGGACCCTAAAGCTGGTGTTTCAAGGATCTGAGTTCCCCTGTTGCTTGCCACTAACCTGGCAGTTTCATATTGCCTCAAAAGCTCTTCAGCTTAACAAGCTGGTGTTTTCTGATTTTAAGAATGCTTTGTCAGAACATCTCTGAGCAACTCTTCAGCAATACTCACAACAGCAGCCTGTCAAAGGACTTGCAGTGAGTGTTAAATAAGGTATTCAAAGCTGAAAAGAAAGGTAGTTAATAAAATGAATCTGCAGTTGTTTGTCATCACATACTTCTTCTTTTGTGTGTGTGTAATCAACTTGTATGCTATGGAGCCTTTGAACAATGCCAGCTCTTCACATTTGTTCTCTGTACTGCTCTAGGGAAGGCAGGCTCCATCTGTGGTATGTTGAAGTCCTACATGTAATTATTCTATTCAAGTAGAAAAAAACTTGATATGTCTAGAAGCCCACTGTAGAGGGACTGCAGCAGATCCTATAGGCATAGCCTTAATTCCTCGGGAAATGTGTTTGTAGCGGCAACTTCTTCATCCTAGAAGAGCATGTAGTGTTGATTTTTCTAGAGAGATCTACCCATTTGGATGGGTAACATAGGTAGTGTTGTTAGTTGACACAGATCATTTTCCACTGACCCACGATTGTGACTGCTTGCAGTGCTATACTATAAAGAGGTAAAGTAAAACTGCTTGCAGTTCTGCTCCTCTCATGTGTCTAGATAAAACTGTTTAATCCAGTTCTCAGCTAAGCTGTGTCAGTGACAGTACCTTGAATTCAATACACCCTGGACCAAGAACCATTTATCCATGTCACCCATTTTTTCTAGTAACTCTGAAGGAGAGTATTTTGCTTAAAGGAAGAGGCAAATAGTGAATAATCTGGGAATAGGTATGCTGGGTAGGGAGGAATGACATTGTTCAAGGAGGTTGTGAAAGAGGAATTACGCTATAAACATTTTTCACCTTTATAAAGCCAAAGGAAAATAAATTCAGTGCCCATTGCCACCTTGTTTGCCTAGCTTATAGTAAGGCAATGATTTTTGAATTTTCCATGCCCGGGAAGGCTTTTTTATTTTCACTGCATGTTATAGTTTGAGTAACTGGAATATAGGAGACTTACGTAATGGAACCTTTTTAAGAACTATGCCATTGTACTTTTCTTGGGTTAGAATAGAAGCAAAATCTTCTCCCTTCTTTTTTTTCTCTTTTTTTTTCTGTAGAAGAGAATTCTGGCAAAACATCCATTTGTTTAAATTTATCTTTGGTCACTAGAAAGCCTTGTATATGTACTAATATGAGGTTCTCCTGATAATGGAGGAAAAAGCATTGCCATTACATTCCTGCAAAATGTGTAAGTTAGGATGAAATTTCCATTAAGAAAAGCATACTCGGAGTGTTGAATCAGAATTGATCTATGTAGATCTGTAGGTAGAGGCATCTGTTGGCAGTGTTGGCAATACCATCTGTTTTGAAAAGATTTTGAATGTTTAATCTAGATAATAAAAGGGCTAAATATTATTGGCTAATTTCTGGGCTCTGCTGCTTATTTCATCTTTGGGTTTGATCTCTTAGTGGTCCAATATGGTTAATGGCACCTGAGAATAAAAGGCTTAGAAATGCCTGTAATTTCTGCCCACTGCTTCACAGTCACCAGCTTTATTTTAAGTGAAAGATGTCCCTTGGGCATAGTTTTATCTTGCTCAAGAGATTTTCCTGGCTTCCTGTGCATCACTTAAGTTGGATCTGATTGTGTTTTTAATTAAATGCTTTTTCATTTGGAAAATGTTGATTCTTGGAAGCCAAAACATTATGGGAGAAATGTGCTGATTTGTAATTTCTTTCATCAGGGTGACTGTCTGGCTTTCAAAAAAGATTCTATTTTGGATCTTAGAAGCCAGAAATAAGTTCAGGCAAACCACAAGTCTACTTCACATGCTTCCTTTTGATCCTCTTCCCCAGGGATTACAGAAAGGATTAATTATTTAAGGTTAATATTTAGTCTTTGAAATGTCTCATTGCTGTGTTTAGGTGACAGGATCTATTTTGCTATGGAGTCATCTGTTCTGTCTTGAGTCAACAAATACTGCAAATTGTGCTTTCCCAGCCCCCTCCCCTTCCCTTCCAGGGCAGAAGTTTAATCTCTTCTTTCCTTTTACAAGTTACATATCAAGAAAGGTGGGAAAACAGAGTCAAGTGTGCAATAAAATAAACTCTGCATTTCACTTCCTGCCTGTTAGCACACTCCTGCTGGAAGTGTTGGTGTCTCTTCCCTTACACTTTTTTTTAGCTTGGAAAGAAAGAGTGAGGCAGGACCACTTCCCGCTTAACAAGTTTCCCATATGGAATCTCTCATTGATCTGATTCTGTTTGGTGCCCCCTTAACACTCATTCGTTCTCACAAATAAGGTTGTGCTGCAGTTTCTTCATACCTGAATGGATAACAGCAGTTGCATCAAACTTTTATTCTTAATGACGCCTGCAGTTTATTAATCCCATATTCACAACAAATAAAATGCCACTGATAGCAGGAAAAAACCAGTCTGAATCCCATTCAGAGTTTATCACTGGCATGGTGGACCAATATAAACTTTCTTTTTCTTCCCCCTTCATCCCTCCTCCTTCCATAGCCTATGTCTTGGTTGTCTGGTAGGTTTTTGCTTTGAAATATTTCCAGAAAATAAGAGTAACTGGCCTTTAGTGTGTAAACTCAAAGCAGACAAGGTCGTTCCCATTTATTTCTCATGTTTACCCTGAAACAATGCTAGACACGCTATTATTGATACTATGTGTAATGCTGAGTATTTATGAAAAAAATAACTTTTCTTACTGGTGTGGTTGAGCAAAAAGCTAGTTGGTGTTTCAGGGCTGTTCCACAGACAGGTGATTGTTTTACAGGAAGATGTAATTCTGTGGTTGGCCTTTAGTGGTGCCAGGCCCATTTTCCAGGAAATTGAGCACGTTCAGTTTTACAGGAGTTTTACATTGGAAGTAGTGAACTGTAACTTCCATTGCACTGTTGCCTATTATTTTCTGGATGGGATTAGTTTAGCAAGTACTTGGTGCAGTTTAGATGATAAAGAAAAACACTTTAAAGTTGAAGATACGCTACAAATAATGGAATTCTTAAATATAGATTGAGAAAATTTGGTATTACAAATGTACAAAAGGCCTGATCTTACAAGCAGTTCTATTTCTGGCTTCACAAACTGAAGTAGCCTCATGAATTCAAGGAACTTAAAGTTCAACCGGTCTCTAAAACTAAGGACATCTTTGCAGGGGCACCAGAAAGCAGTAATTCTAGCACTTATGTATGTGGTGGCATTAGTTTGTATGCCTGTAGACTGAGTATGAAAAACGTAGGTTTTCCAACCAGAGTTTTATCAGCTGTAATATATAAAATGTGAGTCATTTTCAGTTGGTCTAATTAGAGTTTGCAAACAGTAATTCCAAACAAAAGCCAGTCACACTGTGTTAAACACTTAACTCTGAGCGAGTGCAGTTTTTGCTTCTGAAGTCTGTATACAAGATAAGTTTAACTAGTTTTTGTCAGAGGTATGGATCCTCTATCTGAGGATTATAAACAAGCCAGGAAAACCTGGCATAGTTGAATTGCTGTGTGCAAGCTCAGTACTCAAAATGGTGCCAAGATATGTACAGGTACCAAAGAATACCATTGTAAATTTACTGAGAAATCTTGTGGTAAAAATAACGGTTAATCTATAGCTTTGGATCAATGTTATATACCTCTCCCGTTTTCCATCTGGGTATTGGTTACAGAGTTCTTATTCTCCCTAGTATGCCAGCAATTTAGCTGAGGATGGTTGATGATGAGCATACTCTAAAATGCTTAAGTATATTTTGAGAGTTGAAAGGACTAACAAATGCAGTATATGTGAATGTGATGCATTTGTAATTAATTTGACACACACAAAAAAACCCATTACAGTGGTGTGGAGAATGTGGTTTGACCATAAGGATGCTAGGGGACCTTAAGCTATTAAGGCTGAAGCTCTGTCCTTAATTTACCCTGTCATTTCTAGGTACTACAGTACATGGCACCAAATGTAACACACTCTCACATCTAGTGTTAAAAAAAAAAAAAAAAAAAAATTAAAAAAAATAGTATAGTGTGAAGTATATTGGGCAAAAGGAATCTGCTGTGAACAGAGCTTTACTCTACAGTTTTCACAGTGTATGTTTAGGATAGGTCTTTGCAATTACTTTGGCTTTTTTCTACATAAAGAATTTGTAACACTGAAAAAAAAATTGTCCTGCAGAATTATTCAGTGTAATTAGAGCACCAAGTATTTAGAATGATACATTAGAAAACACATACTTAGAGAATGTAATGGCTCAAGATAACAGATAAATCTGTATTTTGCCTCATTTGAGCTGTGTATATGTATTGTGTGAATCCATAAAGGTATATGCAAGGTGGTTAGCTAGGATTTAGTTCTGTGGGGGAGAGGGGGAAAAGGTCTAATGGGAGTGTTGACAGACCATTAACTAGAGTATCACTAATGGGTGCTATAAGAGAGAGAGATATTTTTAATTGTAAAGGGGTTAATTGGTATTCCTCATTTGCATTCCTTTCTTCCTGAGCGGTGGCAATTTGAGCTCATCCATTGATAGGAATGGCTATTGTACTGAGAGAATATAAAAGATCACAATATTTTCTCCAAGAAAATAAGCAGGAGGGAAAACCAGAAATATATTAACTGACATATGATGATTAGCCAGATATAGCTGTGGAGAAAACTGATTTTCCTAAGAATTTATTTAGAGAGTGCCTGCAAGAAATTATTGTTTCCATAGTAATTAGAAGAATTTGGGTTTTTTAATTGCCTTATATCTGAGCATGGGAAAAATAGCTCACATTGGTCGAAGTGTTTACCATGACTTACACGCTGCTGCAAACTTCAACTCATTTCTCTGGAGATAAGAATTTTCTGAATGTAAGAGAGAAGCAACTGCTCTTTCCTTTTGCTCAGTCTGAGGTGGTGAGGGAAGTGTGTACTCAGCCTACATCTAGACACCCAGACACCTAAAATGAGACTTATCTCCCTAGATTGGTAGGAACAAATTGGGCTTCTGCTCCCTGTTGCCCTCATGGGAGCTTAGTTCATCCATGACCAGAAGAACTGGTCAGCTGATGCCAGCTGAGGCTAGCAGGTTACCCCTCTACTTGTCACCAGCTCGTTCTGTTGAGGTCTTCCCCTCGTGCATTTTAACTTTGGATCATTGCATAGGGTTTAAGCCAGGAGCAGCTAATGAGAGCTGGGGGAGCCTGGCCACATGCTGCCAGGGCAAGCTGCCAGCAGTGACTTCTGACAGTGACAGCCAGTCTCCATCATCTGCCTGCAGCTCTCCAAGGGCTGATGATCCAACGCTGGCTGCCTATGGACCATAAGGAAGCTTAGAGCCTTCCCAGTACCTTACATAGTTACTGCCTCTCTGAGTGTGACTTGCTGATTTGGATGATGTGAACAGCATGAGGTAACTAGCCTCCCTTGCCACTTAAAATACCCCATATGAAGCCTTCCTTTTCTACCAAAGGTCATTGTTTCTTCAACTCTAGAGTTAATGAGACAGATTTGTCTCATTAAGAAAAGCAAAGAAACAAACATACATCCATGCCCTCAGTTTCTTCTTTTCTGCTGTGGCCATCTCTTCTTTTGCTTGAGGTTGCCTTCCTTGCATTCTCCAATTTCTTTCCTTGTTTTGTCTATTGCTCCTCTGTTTTTTCCATAGCCTTCACTGAGCTATGCATGCTCTTTCTAGGGATCCAACGGCTTTTCCATCCAAACTTCACTTGCCGTCCTGTCCTGTCCTGAAGTGTAGAACAACAAATATTTCAGGTGGGTTTTTATTAAGTACTGAAAACAAATACATTTGAAAAATATTATATAGTTGCATTGCTTATAAAGCTTACATATATTTTACTGAACAAATAGCATCTTTTAGTTTCTTTATAAAATTAATGCCTTAAAGAATTTAGTCAACAATAACAATTTACTCTTAAATATCATCTTAATGTACATGGCAGAACTACATTATTTAATAAAGGAATTTGACACTTTGTCAATCCTGAAGTACAAACTGCAATTTCTTCTCTGAGTCTTTCCAGTCTTTCAGTATTTACCATGCCTTTATTTAGTTACCCAGGTGCTCTTTTTGGTAAAAGTGAGCAAGTCTGGCTTTCCCCATCTTTGCCCTTTTCCTAACTAGATGAGACTGATTTACCTGTAGTGCTAGGAAAAAATTGCAGATTATATTAATGAGTGCAAATAGGAGACTTCAAATTTCAAGAAAGTTTCTCAACTCTTATTCTCAGACCTCTTGTGCTAGACTTCATCATGTGTTGCTTTTACAGATTTTGTACTCTCTGGGCTTCCAGGCACACATTTTCTTTTGCAGAGTTCAGAAATGCCGTGGGGCTCACTGGAACTACTTGTTCATAGCTGAGTCCGAGTAGCTCAGATGAAAGCAAGAAGTTGGCTGCTCCTGAACGAGACCCAACTGGCCTGCCTTCCATCTGCTGGGCTGTGCTGGCTCTCTGCTGCCCACTGATTACATAGGCAGGGTGGTCTTCTCAGAATAACATCCATGTGGTGCCAAAATCCCAGGCTAGTTCTCAGCTTGATCGGTTTCCCAATCTGCTTCACCACACGGCCAAGCAGCATTTGTGCCAGCATAAGGCCACAGGAATAGCTGGGGGTGGGAGGAAAGCAGAGCTGTGTTCTTGATTCTGTTTTCTTAGCTGCAGTGCTGGCTCACAAATTTGAAATGCCTGGAGATTGTCAGGTGCTCTGGTAAAGCACTTTGCAACTTAAGATACATGGTCAGATTTGTATACTGTGTACATACCCTTCTCTGCCTGCCTTAAAGTAATTGAGTGGTTGCGTGCAATTGTCAGAGTTTTTGAGTTTTTGTGGAGTTTCTAGGGCAGGGAGGACTGCCTGTTGGCTCCCTGACTGCCTGCAGGATTTTCTTTGCTCCTGTAGGCTTCAGCAGGCCAAGTCTCAGTGCAACAGTCTTGGCATGTGTGCTACTTGGGCACTGGAGTCATTCAGATAGAAGCTTAAAGCACGCTAGTGTCTGTAGCATAAGGACTTTTCACTTTAAATATCACTGACCGCTTTGGCAGGGGTACCATTCTCACGCTGTGAAGTGCCCTCTGCATTGTGTTGTGCAAGGAAGTGATTTGGTTGAAAAGAACACCCTCCTTTTTGTGTTTTTGGATTCCCCCTCATTCCCACCCAAAATATTTCTGTTCTGGATCATTTCCATGACCCAGTTCCCTGCAAGGCCACACAAATGGGAATAAGCAGCAGGGTTAGGGGGTGACAAGCAAGCTTAAAGCACCTTGCCTTTATACTCCATAGGCTAAAGAGCGCTTTTTGGGTGCTAGAAAATCGAGGCTACTATAGCAGACACAGAGCATAGTGTGAGTGCAACCATACTAACGCAGCTGGGTTTTTCCTTGAATATAAAACCACCTACTACCCCCTGTGTGAGCTATACAGTAAAAGCACAGTTTTGCTAGTACAACTGCATCTATGTTGGAGGAATTTGCCAGCATCCACTATGCTATAAATACAGATGTCTGTGTTTGGGACGTGACTATAGAAATGTATCTTTACCAGCTTTAATTGATTTTAGCTAGGAGCTAACTGGCTCCAGAAGAACTACTTATAGCTTAACATTTCTGTTGAAAATGTACCATTTAGTAATTAATGGGTTTGGAAAGCAGCCAGAATCTTTCAATCTAATCCAGTTTAAGAAAAAGGAATCAATTGACATTTTTTTTGAATGGTAAATATAATGAAATATTTTACAACAAATCATGGTTAAAAATAGCCCAGTTGCACCAGCTGTCATGTAGGATAAATAACTTGCATCAGGACATGGTCTTTGTGATTTGTGGTCTATGCAAATAAGTGCAGGGTTTTGCTCCACATTTTGTATTCAGGCAAAGTTCCCTGTGGACTTCAATGGGAATTTTGCCTAAGCAATAACAGCAAAATTGGTCCCATGTGAAAAAAATTGATCACTAGGGAAAATTAAGAGATTTTTCTTAAAGGCACAGATGGCAGTTAAACATTTAGCTTTAATTGGCTTTTTACACGAGTGGGGACCCCTCTACTGTTGTACCTTTAGAAGAATCCTCCTCGGTTCTCTGAAGAGAGAAATGTGTGTGACTGTTGTGGGCGGTCAGTTGCTGGGAGGGATAGAGCCAGTGTGCTCCAGGGAAGTGAAAGGGTGCTACAGAGGGATGTGCATTAGCTGAAACAAATGCCATGATGGAGATGGAGCAATGAAGGCTTCCTTTACTCTTACTGTGTGCGTAGTTTTACTTGCCGTGGAAGCACTGTATGTGTGAGCAGGGAGAGAGGGGCAAAAGGATCCAAACACAGCTGGGAGAAGGAGCAACTGCAGAACTTGCAGGGTTTTAAGAATGCTTCAGGGGAAAAGACACAAATGTTAAAGCTTATCTGGGGCATGGAATTAAATAATTTGGGGAAAGTAGCCTCGAAGGCTCAATTTAGTATTTCAGCATAACGTTGAAAATCAGCTGCAAATAGATCACTAGATTTTCACTTCACTTAGAGCTATCATAAGGTGGATACTAAGAGCATAAACAAACCAAATCTGTGAAAGTTGTTTAAAGTCAAGGTTATGGTGAGCACTGTGCTTGGTTTTGGATGTAGATTTTCCTATGCATTTTCCTCAAATTGACCCACTGCTATTTAAAAATATTTATGATCTCATGTTTAAATCCAATTAGAAGTCTAAGCAGCTTTTTTCATGCATGCTCATTCGGTGCTAAAGGCACATGGTGATTGCTAAACCAAGGCTTAGGATGCAGCATAGGTAAGATTGTCATTGAAGATTTCACTTGCCTCACTCATGTATGAGAATGATGATAGTCTCTGTGCAGAAACTATTGCTTTATCATGAAATTAAGACACTTGGCTTGGTCCTAACAGTTGGGATTGATCAGAACCAGATACCAGGCACTGGAGTCAAGAAAAGCCAAATCCAAGTGCTGGAAAGGTCAAGGATAGTAGCAAGGCCTAGGTTAAGAGATGTGGCCAGAGCTCAGGCAAGGAATCCATACTGCAAGGGGCCTGAAGTGGCTAGAGCAATTGCAGACTGGCAGCAATAGAAACTAAGAATCAGGACTACGCACACAAGAGATGGGGAAAAGTAATTGAGGCTAAGGAGGCAGGGTAAAAGAGAAAGAAGTAAACCAAGTTTAGCGTAGCTTAGCAAAGGGACAGGTTAATCAGCCAAAGTCAGCATATTGATGGCCTTGTATTTGTAAGTGTGGGGGAACTGCCAACCCTGTGATGAGTCTAGTTTGGTAAGCCTTTGGTCTTGGCAAAATCTGACTGATAGGAACCGTGTCTCATTTTGTTGCTGGATGGCCAGATCTTGTTCAGTAGCCTCTCTCTTCCCATTCAGTACAGGGATGTAGGTTCATACCACACTCCTCTTGGTCAGCTGTCAGGTATTTCCAGGTTTAAGTCCTCCACTTCTGGCTTTAATTTCAGGGTTTTTAGCCCTTGTGGAACTCTTCATCTATGACCTGAAGGTCAGATATAAAAATCTGTCATGGGACTTGCCTTCTCAGAAGGAACTTCAGATGACCTGGGGGATGGTGCGTTCGAAGTGAAGAAACCTGTCCTTTTTGACCCTCATAAATATAAATAATTACATAAAGGTCCCTGTATCAAGTGAGGTGTTACCAGGTTCAGACCTGGAAACCATGGAGTTTTCTTTTTCTTGGAGAGCCTTCCTTCTCCCTTCACCAACCAGGCAGAGACTGAGTCAATAGCACTGAACTCTAATCCATTTGTCCTCAAGCTTCCTTTACTTCAGAGACAGGCAGACAGTCTTTTTCAGTGACTAAGTGGCCAGTTAGCATCTTAAATTGAATATTCTCTTGCTCTTCAAAGCCCTTTGTCTCTCCAATGCCTGCAGTCTTCAGGCCTTGCAAATGCACTTGTCTCTGAGCCTGAAAGGGCTTGTCATCCTCTTGGCAAAGAAGCCTCCTGCAGAGGCCTGCCTTCTCCCTGTTCTATAGTGTGTGCCTCCAGCCTACTCACAGCACAGCCAGGCAGAGGCTGCAGTATCCCATAACTATTGTAAGACTGAGTAGTTGCCAGTGTGCATTTCCACAACAGATTGTTCATCATCTTTTCCCAGTGTGCAAATGCCAACCACAGGCCAAGTGACATCTCTTCCTGTCTTTATGTATATTTATATTATATGTGTGTGTGTGTGTGTGTGTACATATATATAAATAAACAAAATGGGTTCATCTATGTGCTATGTAATGAAGCCTTGCACAAGTTTTTAAGAAATTCAAAGTGTGTGCAAATCATCTACATCTGCCAGAATTCTGTGTGGTGGTAACACCAGGAAGGACATGGAGCAAAGGAGATTGGGAGAGGGGATTGGCAGCTTTTAAGAGGAATGAATGGTTCTCTACTGCTAACTGCCTGGAGACCAGGGAGCCAGGTGTAGACGTCTGCAGTATGAGAACATGGGTAGTAATTTGTGGAGGTGCATATATTAGGCCTCTTAGATATCTAAGGAGTGAAAGCCGGTTGCAGCTTCATTAAGGTTGTCGTTAAACACATTTAAAGATGATCGTAGCACTGTTCTGTAAGAAACTTGGGGGGGAAAAAAAACAAAACACATGAAACAGGTTACCTGAGTTTTGATTCAGCTCTTCTGCCATCCACGCTGCAAGTCCCATGATTGATTCTGTGGGTGCTTTTTCCTGGGTTGATGCTAGCTGGCTATGTAGGCAGATGAGAGGCTTTTCTGTGCTTTAGCCGGGCATGGAACTGCCAGCCTTGCTGCAGAGGTCATGATATTCCTACAGTTCTACTGGAAGGAAAAATGGACATTTCCTTTCATAGCTGTTGGAGATACAGTCCCCAGGATCCTTGGTGCAAGAATGGTAAGATGTGGAAACTGCCAAAAGGTGCAATAACATATGTAGACTGGAAGATAATTGTATCTGGGTCAGTTCAATACTGGGATGAGCCATGTGGTGAAGACCTAGCCAAGTGTTTCATGCTTATGGATTAAAATTTGTAGTTCTTCAAATTGCTTATGAAGTTGTAATGACTTGACAGTGATATCTTTGTTAAAGTAACACAGAAAGGAATCTGACTGGTCAATTCCTCTGGTTTTGGTGTATGACTTGGGGCAGAGATAGGGAGGGTCTTAAATTTTGAAGGAGTATTGGAAATAATAGACAGGACTTTCCAGTGTGATGAAAATCAAAGAATTCTCCCATTACTGCACAGCCACAGCTGCTCTTAAGGTATCCTTCAAGGAAGGAAAAAATCAGAGATCTACGGAAGGAACTCTTCTTCCAGGACTGTCTCTAATTTCTTCTACACCATAGGCTCTTCCTTTCCAGATCTTTTTCCCTGACGAAAAGAAAAACTCTCCATATCTTCAAAACCTGTTCTGTCTTGTAACCCTTCTGAAAGCACCCTTTTGAAATGGTCTCTTGGAGATGTTATGTGGAAGCCTCGCTGCCCTTTTTCACAGGGTTGCAAGAGGTGTGCTGGGACGTGCACTGTGACAGAGCAGTGAGTGAGTTACTGGTGACTAGGAGAGATTTAGGAGCAGGCTCCTTTCAGGCTACAGTTCCACTGTTAGTATCTGCCACCGCTGAGTGAAGGAAGTCACAGTGTTTTGCAGTGTGTCTAGGTGGCTACCTTGCGCGCTCCTCAATGTGAGGTAATACTGCTATTCCAGTTGGGGGGTAGCAAATCTGTAGGAAGTTCTCCTGTGCTCTGTAGGCAAGGTCTTACTTGTGCACTAGCACTGCTTTTCATGTGAACGTGCATTACTTTGGAAGGACTTTATTTATAATTTCTGTTACCAATTACAGAAATAAATTCAACTGTTACTGTAACATCAGAATCAAGATTTATGCGAGAGAAATATATGCGTGTAACTTAAGAAAGGGGGAAGAATGAAATTACATTTAGGAATGGGGTAACACCTTCTGTGTGCATTCAGGCATCTCTCCTTACTGGCTTTTGCGCAGGGACTGAATGCTGTTGCTTTGTGTCCAGGCTGGAGGTTTGGGGGAGAGAAAGCAAAACTGCACGTATTCTGCAAGGAGGAGCTATAACACAGATCCAGCTCAGAAAAAAGGAAATGTCTTCTTCCAAACCATTACATTCACAAATTCTAGATGAGCGGTAACGCTGCATAGTGTCTTCCAGAATACTTTTCAAACAGAATGCTTCTTTCCAGAGCATGCATCTTGTATCCATGTGAATAAACCAGCATAAATGTCAGGCTTGTTCTGTCCGAGTGGCATAGTTCTGTTCCCGTGCCATGGGAGCAGGTGGTGGGAGGTTGTTTTGATGAGGTTAAGAAGCTCCTCCTCTCTTCCCCCAAGCAGCCTGCTAATCTGCGTCAGCAGTAATTGTGTGCCTTGCACTGCTTTTCAGTGAGGGTGAGTGCAAAAGATACATCAATATGAGGTATCAAATTGAGGCTTAGATGTTCCTTTTAAGTGGCTGCTCGTTTCCTCGAGCCATAACATGGGCTAAAGGTTAACTTACACATTCTCCGTGGAAGAACGATTTCTTTTTTGGGAAGGGAGGAGGGGGGGAAGGGCGTTGTTTCACATTCTTGCCTACCTATAGAGTGAATGTGATGCGCGGTGCTGTCCGTGCAGATTTCTTTTTTTTTTTCTTCCCCCCCCACTGGACTATTTGCTAATCAGACTTCAGTGCAGTGGAGATAAGAGGGAGACCGCTGCCCAGCTCGGAGGCTCAGGCGGGCCCGGGCGCTGAGGACCGAAGCAGCCGCCGCGCTCCGCTGCCGGTGCCCCGCTCCCGCCTTCCCGCCCTCCGCGGGCCCGGCGCGGGGGAGCTGTCCGCGGTACTGGGATGCTGGCGGCGCGGGGGGTCGGGGCAGCCGGATTGCGGCAGGAGCGGAGCCCCACAGTCCTGCTGGCACCCGAAGGTAGGCTTGCTCTTTGTTTGAGAATCCCTGATTAATCAACAGACTAAGGCAGCTGGAGAGAGCAAGCCTGCCTGTAGTCACGGGGGAGAGAGAGAGACGATGCCACGAGCTAGACTGCCTCAGACCTTCTGTATCTAAGTGGCAATGAGAGAGCGAGCGTCTTTCCTGCTGCGAGAAGCCATTTGGATAGGATGTTTTCTATTCCTTATATTCCTTTCTTTTTGTCTCCACAGAACATATTCAAATGAGGCACCTTAGAAATCTCTGTGTTAGTGCATATGATGGTGCTGTAATCTTCTATGTTGTAAAGTGGGTAAAAATCATCCAGTTTCTTCTCTGCTGGACCTCAAAGCAGGGTGTTGTTTATACCCTCCCATTATCTGTACCCTCTCGTCTTTGAATGTGGATTTAAAGAAGCAAGCACCTGTCTTCTCTTGCCACTGCATTTTTTTAAAAGCCAAACTCTCCATGCCATTTTAATCGTATGTTAAGAAGATCTGTAACGTAACACACTGACTTATAGTGATGTCGAATTCTACAATCTGGGCAATTTTGCCAACAAGATTTAATGCACTTTAACTGAAGAAAAAACTGAGCCTAACTGCAAATCTGTTTCTTATGGTGCTGAAATATCCCTTCCGACTGCACTGAGATAACCACAGGAAAGGGCTTTTACAGGCAAAAGTCACCTTTGATTATTGCACTTAGCAGTCCCTGTGGACTTAAATTTTGGTACGTACATATTTTAATACATTATATGAGCATGCTAATAAATTATGATGCTAACTAGAATGAAAAAATAATGTTACAAAATGAAATAATGAGTAGTCAGAATGCATAATGATGAAGTCGCATGTATTTCTAGGAAGTATTAATCAAGCCATTGCTAAACTAAAAGATTAAGTCTATTTGGCTGTTTTTGTGTACTTCACATGTTGATTGTGCTTGTAATAGTGACGTTCTGCAGCTGGATTTTTTTGTTCGTAAAAAGCACTGTTAAATAATTAAAAACATTCTTTGCTATTTTCTGATTAATTAATTGAAATAATTTCCAACATCTATGTTAGTTACTTATCAGACCTGCTGCACCATTAATATTTTACAGCATCTTAATGTGATGCTGGTGGTAGTGAAATCTCCATTTCATTTTCTTAAGGAGGAAAAAAAAATACATCCATCAGCAAGAAGCTCATTCTTTCTTTTGAGTTCAGATGCACTCCTGTTTGCATACAGAATGTGTGTGTATTTGTCTGAATTGTGTGGTTTTATTTCTTCTTGTTTTTCATAACTCTCTGGCATAAAATTGGAATGATAAAATATCATAATAGCACTTAAGTGCTGGCCATTCTGGATCTAGATTTGTAATTGTCCAACATCTGTGTGGTTAGGAGGAAGCATTATTTTCCTGGGGTGATGAAAGTGAAGAAGGTGTTGCTGTATTGCAAAGTAAACAACGGCTCTTTATATTCTGGAGTCATTGTTAGCAAAGACCTTTACCCTTTTTAAAAGGTACTAGCAAGGGAGCCAAAATTTAAGTCTCAGGGTAATTTTTTTTTTTTTTTTTGGTTCTTAGAACTACAGGGAGCATAACTTTGACCTATGAAGGGCGGGATGTCTATAGAAGTGGACTATTTCTTTAAACCCATGCAGCAGCATTCTCATTTACTGAAGGAGCCACTTTTAACCTCTTTAAGTGAAGGGCTTAGCACTACTTAGCTTCAGTGATTTCACCCAGGTGCTAGAGCTCATGCTGTGCAGTATAATGAAGACAAGGTATATAATCTGTAATCCCAGTCAAAATTCAAGTTTATTTTGTACTTCCAAATTAGTGTGGTAATTCTTTTTCTTTAAATATGTGCTTAAAAAGTTGTCAAATGATATATAGTAGGAAACTTGACACCTATTTCAGAAGGTCTTTCCTCTTTGACATTAGAATTTAATGCATCACTGTGTGTGAAAACAGTAATGCCAGCTCATTGTTAAGAATGAGCAGGGAATGCAACTCTAAAAAGCATGTCTTAGCAATTTGTCTCATCACATTCAACTGTTTGGGTATTTCAAAGCTCACTTGGTATAAGGCACAGTTATGATAAGAGGGAGAGTTCTGCAAAATAGTTTGTAGTATATTTTTCCATCACTGAATTTTTCTTGGTTGCAGTGAAAGTATTCTTTGTACACCCAATATCATTAGGTCCTTATTAGTGCTGGTGTGGTCAGCAGTTTGTGAAAATTGGATATGGCTGGTCTGTCTACTTTGCTCTTACTGCCTTGCAAGCAACTAGAATGCAACAGCTCAAACTCGAAGGTTGAATGGCTGATTAGCATCCTTGATTTGTGCAGAATCCTTCTTATATACTGAATTTAATGGAGGGAATTGACAGGTAATGTGAAAGCAGATGTGTTTTCAAAGAGAGGAGGCAGTATCTGGGAGACAGACAGGCAGGACTGGAGAGATGTATAGACCTTTATAAATTAGGGGGTGGACTCAGGACTTTGGGGAACCCCACTCTCTTGCTTCCAGGCTCTGTTCTCCACTGTTAAAAAAAAAAAAAAAAAAAAAAAATCCCTCTGGTTTGGAAGAAGGCAATCAGTGCCTTTGTCATTACTTCAAAAAGCTCCTTCAGTTTAATGTCAGCGTTGCCAATTTTCAGTGCAGCACAGCTGCAGCTTATGGCTGTCAAGCATGCTGAAAAGCAACTGATATTTTGGGGATCCTCATGTGAACAAGAGGGAGGACTGCGTGTCTGAATATTAACATATAGCACTGCTTTGATACTGTGATATTGGGTTGATTACTCCTCATACTCGGAATTCAATATTTATGCACACATCATATGAAAAGGAGGTGGTTTGGGGTTTGACCAAAAACAGTGTATGTTTGGCATCAGGGCAAATAGTTAAATTAGAAGTAAGGTATGCAACAGTCTTGTGAAGCACAATGCATTATTCTCGCATAGAAACTGTGTCTGAATCAATACAAAGATCATGAATTTAGTTATGTAAATATTTCTAGGAAAACCAGGAAGGGTACTCCTTGCCCTTGCCAGTAAACCAGATGCACTGGCAGGGAAGAAAAAAAAAAATCTTTCTTGCTTTATTCCTTCTGTGCTGACAGCTGATTGCATGGGCCACAACAGTGTGAGCTGCTCCTTTGCCAGTGTCCTTCTGATTTGGGGATACCTGGAGGAGCAGGTGCTAGTGAGCATGATTTTTGTGGTTTCTTTTTTTTCTCAGAGAGGTCTTACCTAGTGTTAGTTTGACCTTTGAGGCAAAGTGAATGTGTTAGAGAGTTCCTTCTTTGTGTCCTTGCAACTCAGGTGAATTTCCAAAAATGTTCGTGTTCAGTGAACACTTGCAATGAAGTTCCTCCAATCAAATTCTGTTGACTTCTCAGTATGTTGGCTTCAATAGCTGAAATCCAGGGCTTTTCCTCCTCCCTGCTGTCTCCTTCTGTTCCTTCACAATGAGGAGGGGAAGAGAAAGGAGCGTCAGAAGAATTTCCCAAACAGAGCAACTCCCAGTCGCAATTTTCCAGGGCTGCTTCATTTCAGAAAACAAAATGCACTGAAAACAATTTGATTGCAAATACACTGGTGACTCTGTATGGTCCTTGTTACCATTTAACAAAATACCTGACCACAATGTGCATGTTAGGGGTGCCAAAATGGTGGTGCCTCACCTACAGCTTACATTACTTATTTAATAACTTGCATTTGCATATTTTTAATCAAATATAAATGTACTCAGAACACTTGCTTGTACTTGTATCTGCCCTGACAGATGGTTAGGAATTACTCACTGCCTGAGTTCACCAGTCAGCGGAACCTTTGATCAGAAGTTGGTCAGTGCTGTCCACACATTTTTCCAAGGAGGGTGACAAGCAAGCAATGCGTGGGTCTCAGTGGGCCACATGCATTGGTTGCCGACTATTGCCATTATAAAGCACATTTATGAAGGTAACATAGTGTCTCTGAAGTGGCATCAATACCTGTAAATAAAGTTGTTCCTAGTGTGCTTTACAAGGAATACTGATACTGTAAAAATGTTTACAGTAATTAGTTAAGCTTTTTGCCCCAGCTGTTTGCATTTTTATTCCCTGTTTAAGCATAGCAGGCACAACTGTCCAATATTAGTAAATGCAATGAGGCTGTAAAATACCATGCATGCTGGTGATACATGGGTTTTGATCCAGAAAATGCTTGCTGCTCGTATAGCTGCTTTTCAGAGTTAGTACCATAAGAGCTGATTCAAGGTTTTGAGATATCTTTGAGTCCCCCAACCCCCTTAAGGACTACCCCAAACTGAATTTGGTGTCATGAGCATGCAAGCATCAACAGTCTCAGGAGCAGTTCAGTAGCTACAGCTCAGTACTGTTGCAGGATTGGACCCCTCTTTAGGACAAAGATTATATCTTGATCTATTTATTAAATATTGTGTAATTTTTTCTCATTCTGTGTGAGTTTAGTAATAGAAAACATCAGTGATAAACCAGTATATAAAGTATCTGGTCAGTGTGTGCAGCAGAATAAAAGCTTTTTTATTTCAGTCTTTTGTAATTGGAATTACTTTATCCTCTTGTATGAAAAATAAATATCATAATAAAAGGAGATTCAGTGTATCCTTAAGTGTCAGCTCATTTTTGACCTCCAAAAAGAAAGGGGAACAATGAGGGAAAAAAATGCAGTATTGTTGTCATAAAAGAGAGTGTGAAGCGGATCAAGTTCTATATGTCTCAGGGAAAAATGGATCAGAACTGCATTTATTGAAGGCCTGCTGAAGTTATCTTCAGTATAAAATTTCATATTACATTTCAGGAGTAAAATCTGGTCACTGCAGAAATCAATGGCAAAACTGCTACTGAGGTTGCTAGGGTGGGGGTTCTCTGTTGTACAGGTTTATCTGAATTTAATTCAACATATGCGGAAACTAGGCTTTACTAGAAGTCCAAAATAGAAAATATGGTGAAATAGCCATCTACTGGGGAAATGGCCGAGACTTCAACCATCAAAAAGCAGATACCATTTGAGAAGTCCAGAGACAGTGGAGTTAGAGCTGTCTGTGCTGTCAGCTTTGTTTTTAATCAGGTAGGATTTATGCTGTAGACAGAGACTTCCAGGAAGGGGCTATGGTATCTGGACTGACTTTTCTTAATCAGGAAGGTTAGGAACTGGTCTAAAATGATGTCTACTGAAGGAACTGGTCTAAAATTATGTCTACTGAAGCATCAGTAACACTGATAGAGTCTGTTTAGCTGATTGTCAGCTTCCCAATTCACTGCTTTGCAGATACTGTGCAACTTATAGTGAATAGCTAGAAAGGCTGAATGCATATTCCAACCCAGTGGAGTTCTGGCCATTTCCAATGTGAAAGCTGTGTGAAATTGCATGCACACACGTTGGGCTGCACTAAGACCTCCTTCACTGGTTTTACCCTGCAGGGATTAGTAGACGATACCTATACCCATGCCTGAAAATAGGATCAATTTAGTGACCCTGAACATCAGCCTTATGCTCATGTTCAGACTTAGTTGATAGAAAAGGTTGTCTGGGGAGGTGGAAGAGGCAATAGGAGCAGACCCTTTGCATCCTCTGAATCTTCATGATTTTAACAGTCAGGTTCCCATTGTACAGAAATAATTTTGATACAGAGACACAGAGAACAAGGGAGCAAAATGATCGGTGTGCTCTTTAAGTATTAACTGCTTGAAAGTAGCTGTTCGTTGCCATTGCCACTTCAACTGATCAAAAAGGGGGGGGGGGGGGATTAAAAGGTGGAAAAATATTTCTCTCCTTTTTATCCCTTGCAGATTGCTTACTCCATGGATGTAAAAGCATTTTTTTCTCATGTTCAGGGCTGTGCCTGAAGGCCCAGAGTGGATTGCTAGAATCTATAAGAGCTTTTAATATATATTAGGGGTGGGTTTTTTTTAGAATCAGTGCCTACTCTTGATCAGGATTTTGCTTGTCCAGCAGCGTAATAAAGACTAGAAATATAGCAGTATATTAGGAAACAGGGAAGATTTTTTTGTTGCTGATTACACAGGGACTCTGCCCCTAAAATCTGTGTTCGGACAGGATAGTCATTGCCTATTCAATAAGATCACTCCTAGTTGCAGTGCTGGCATAGTTCTCAGGCTGATTCCGAGAAATCACACCATCCTTCTTCGGGGAAGGGAGGAATGCTCTAGTAGTGAAGAAGCAAACACGCCTTAGAGAGCTGAGTTCAGCTGCCAGGTCTGCTGGTGTGTCACTCGGTCGCTCTCTGCATCGATTCCTTGTTTGTAAGATGAGGACCCCCTCACAGGGCTGTGTGAGAGTAATGCTACCCAAGATCATAATGTCTCAGGGCCTTACAGTGATCCGTATTTAAAATAAGATGATGTGACAATTCTGTTTTAGTAAAGTTCTATTATGCTTGCTTAATAAGTAGTTAATCCAGTCATATAGAATTTAGATAGCCAGTATGTTTCTTGAAATTATACCTTGCCTTTGGTCACCTCTAGTATTTACTGATGTGTCTATACACCAGAGTTCTTGTGACTGCCAGGGTATCTGCTGCTGAGTGAAAAACCTTTTGGGCCTTTGAGAGCTTTTAGGCTGCATGCCATGGAGCCAGGAGTGACCTAGGGTTCTAAGTGTGTCTGTGCTCCATGCTGCTTGGCTGGAGGTGCTGTAAACCCACGTGTCTGTCATACCTGTGGAAGAAATATGGAAGCTTGGAGGATTCAAGGGCTTTAGAGTTCTGAAGGTTTCAGCTCAGCTGGGATTTCTTGTCTGTTCTTGGAACTTCAAGTTGACAAGCTGTTGGGCAAGAGATGATGAGGGCTTATGGGCTCATATCTACATTACTAAGAAATATAGGAAACTATTTCATAATATTTCTTTCCAAATTTTGAACATGAAAAAAATTTTGAACTCTTTTGTTCCAAAAAAATGAAACAGTATTTTCCACATGAACTGTGGGATATCCTGCAGAATAGGAATTTTGTCTGGTGATCTGCTCTGGTGCAGCTTTATCTAAACTAATAAAAGGACCTGTTATCCTGGGATGGAAGCCTTTTTATTTCAATTCAAACTGAGATTCAGGAAGGTCAGTGTCGTTGCAACTGAAGGATAATAGGAAAAGGGAAGGGCTGGGAGAAAATCTTCCTGAGATTTGAACAGCGTATAACTGGATGGATCTTCATTGCTTGAAAGAAGAGAGTCTTGGTTTTTATTTTCTCTTGTCTCGAGTAATGTTCTGTGTTCTGAATTGCTTTGTTTATTATCCGTTAGACAGGAGAAAGTCTACAAATTGTCTCTGTAAGAGATGTTAATTACAATTGACACAATCTCGCTGTCATAAACCATAAGCTGTTTTCCTACTGATTAAGGTATTATGTGTTTTTCAACCTGCAGGAAACGTTGCTTTCCTTTGTTCATTATCTCCTGCAAGATGATGAGTTCTAATCAGGAGGAGGTCACTTTGGGCGCTTTTCTCCAGTATATTGAAGATATGGGGATGAAGGCCTATGATGGCTTGGTTATACAGAATGCATCAGACATTGCTCGAGAGAATGATCGCATGAGGAATGAAACAAACCTGGCTTACTTGAAAGAAAAGAGTGAAAAACGCCGAAAACAAGAAGAAGCAATAAAACGGTAAATATTTTGATAAAAAGATGAGTGGTCTGGCAGAGTGAATGGACAGTAAGGGGCTCAGTCTCAGATATGGTAAATATGTGTAGACCAGTTGATTTCCAAGCAGCTTGATGGTAAAAGCAGTACAGACCATTGGCCCATGCCAGGCTGCTAATTGCACGCGTTTTACATAGTGTAGATACAATGCTGAATGGTTCTGCCTCCCTTAGTGGAAGAGAGTCTTCCCATCCAAATGTATTTGGTTTAAGCACATGTGGTATCTTCAGCAGGTGTGATTTGTAACAAAAAGTTTAGGTGTTTGGAATAGGAGATGTAGATCTAATGGAAAAGAGGTCCTCATCCACTCAGTGCTTTTAGATGAATGGTGTGTACTTTGTGCAAAGATGTGTTGGTGTGTGAGCTCTTGCAAGACAGGGACAGCCTCACAGATTCAAGATAGACTCTCCTTGAGTGGATGTTTTAAATCTGGTAAATTTTCAAAGCTCTCTAATTGTTGTCTGAGGTTTTACAAAAAAAATGTCTTGTTATTTATGATTTCCTCACCATTCTGCATGTTCAGAAGTCAGTAAAAATATTGCAATCATTTAAAGGAAAATGGATCAAGCCCCTGATGGGCAGAACCCTGTAATGGCTCTTCTTGAACAATTCCATCGATTTTAATTGACAGTTAATGAGAAGAGCACTTGCATGACCTGGCCTCTTGTGCCAATGGATAGCAATGAAATCTCTGCAGCTTCTTGGAGATGAAAAGAAGGTTGAATGGGATAGATACAGATATTTATTATATATACATTTGCATGTACAAAAATTGCATTTTCTTGAGGAGAGGGACAAATTGTGTAATACAGGTAAATAATCCATCCAGATGCCAAACTTTTTATGTGCAAATGGGTGGCTTGAGCACGAACTGATAGGTCCTTTGAATTTTTTCCCCCAGTGTGAATCTTCTGTATTTGAGTTTAAGTGATTACATTTTATGCTGTGTTTTGGGTACTGTACATCCAGGTATAACAGACATGCTGTGCTGGGAACGTTCCAGCAACACCTTGCTAGCCTGGTAATTTTGATGGAAAGTTTAACACAAAAGAGCAGCACATATGGTTTGACAGAGGAGGGAGAAGCAGCAATGTAAAGCAAAATTATGGCTACTTTATGTTCCAGGAAGTAGAATTTTTTTGGATTGTCACTAATTTGGTTGGGGAGAGAAGATTACTGTGGAATTAAAGTGAATAATGAGAGACCATACAATGTGTATTTTAGTACCTTCTAGACTATTATTTTGTGAGCTCAACTTTTGGGTGATGTTTAGAGGCATTCAAATTATTGGGGAGTGAAAGGCATAGACTGCTTGTAACAAGAGCTATACTACTCACAACATCACAAAAGAAAATGTTTTTACTTGCAACACACCGATGTAGAAGGGGGATTCTTTTTTATCTTGATTTATGCTGGATATGCATTTTGTTTCAGTTTTTGCCATCTTTGTTTAGTATTCATTTCTCTCTTTTGATTATTGAATAGCTACATAAACTGCAAAATTTCCAAGAGGAAAAGATAGGGAGAGCCATCTCAAAATATTTCTTATGATGGAGAGGGAAGTTAAGTTCTACTTACATGAAGCAGAGGAAGAATTTGTATGTGTCTTACCTGCTAAGTGAGCGCATCCAAAAATGCTAGTCAATAAATTGCTGTTTTAAAGTAGTGAGATGAAGAGTACTTTCTCATCTTACATTGCTGGCTTTTCCCTCCTGAGGAAAATAATAATAATAAAAAAACAAATTTGTAAACATTCTGAATGTATTGAAACTTCATTATTTGATTAATTTAAAATTGGCTGGAAAAATAAATTCCCCAGTCCTTGTGGCAACTTCTTCATTTGATGATAAGCTATGTTAAACTGTCAATGTATACAGATGGATTTAGCATATAGTCTTCAGAGTTGACAGCTAATTAGCCTGTGCTCTGGCTAACCTGTTTACATGCACTTTAGTATGTGTGACCATAAAGGTCACTAAGTGCCAGAACACTTAAGTTTCTTGAGGCACGAGAGAATAAGTTGTAGATCTACTTGGTTCTTTGTAGTCCTGTAGCCAAGCTTCTCTGCCTAATTTGAATGGCGGTAACAGTATTTCCTACCTTGTGGTTGGTTTGTGTGGTTTTATTTATTGATATTGGCAAAGTGATTTCACGAAGAGCTCTGGATAAGTGCAGATGATTTAGGGCTGACCCAAACCGTGAAGTTCTTCCTCATGCTGAACTGAGATCACAGAACAGCGCTGTGCCCCCCAGATACAGTCAGAAGACACAAGGAAGATGACCAGCAATATAGCCGGTTTATCAGAGGAATGTATCAGTGTATATGTAAGTGGACTGGGGGCATCAACACTTCTTGCATACAGTGCTTTTCCATGGGAAACCACGTTTGCAGTCATCCCCTCTACTCCCTCCCCACTTGGCATATCTCCATAACATTGAGGGGGTAAACAATATCCATCTGAGGAAACAAAGTAGGAAAAACACCTTAGGAAATCTTGGAAAATGCTGTCTTTGAGTCTTTGTCTTCTTCCTGTGTAAACTTGGAGAGGGAAAATGAGATATTTGTGATCAACCCTTGATCGGAAAACTAAAAGCAGTGGCAGACCAAGGGAGAACATCTGATTTGACTGAAGGAACCATGATGATGGGGAACAAACAAGAGGAGTTGGAAGCTATTGTGCTGCTAGAAAGCTACGACCTGATTGCCATTACAGAAACTTGGTGGGATGAAACCCACGACTGGAATGTAGCTATGGATGGCTACAGGCTGTTCAGAAGGGACAGGAGAGGAAGGAGGGGCGGAGGCGTTGCCCTCTACATCAAGAAATCGTTACAGTGTGAAGAGCTGACCCTGAAGAATAGCCACGAGCAGGTCGAAAAATCAAAAGACTGATTGTGTCTTGGACTTCCTACAGGTACTACACAGCAAATATCCAGACTTTCTTCTCAGCTTAGCAATGAGATACCAAGGGTTATTCCCCCTCTAATACTTGTGTTTGAAAGTATCAGATTTTCCAGAAAGACATGAAGTAACAAAATTTAGCTGAAGTGCCTAGAACCACCTCTATATAGAACATGAGGAACTGCAAGTGTCATTTAGTCAGTGCTGCTTCCACAGAAAGTAGGCTTACTGTCACACCAGGGTTCAGACCTGACCCAAATTCCCCACAGGAAAACCATTAATCATTAGTAATCTTTATAACCACTAGCAATTACTATAGCATATGCTCTAATATACCTGAGCATTATTGTTTTCTAAGATCTAATTAGTTCCAACAATCTGAGAATGAAACAAAAGGAAAAACCACCACCCACGGGGAAAAAATACATACATATATATGAGCGCAAAGAGGCAATGTTTATTGTATCTGGAACCAGATAGAAATTGAAGGACTGCATGTTAAATAGTATTAAAAATAAGTACAAGAATAGAGGAAAGCACTTGGAAAAGTAGAAGACATGAACTATTCCGCTTCAGCTTCTGGTCAATGCAAAATGAATATTTAGTTGTTCCACTTTTTGTGAAGGAGGGAGTCACATTCTAATACATTCAGGAAAAATGGGTGGTGTCACAGCCTGGTTCTACTTGTCATTTGTAGTTGCAGGCCATACTGAAAGAGAGAGAAACATGAGCCTTACAGCTCCATGCAAGTATGCTCATGCTTTGGCAGAAATATGGTAAATGTGGAAGTGCTGAATACAATTTAACAAGTACTGAAATAGGTGCTGGATGATATTCCTTTTTCCTTTCTTTTGGCCACCCTGGGGAGGGTTTTTCATTTGAAGTATGTAAGAGAATTGACTTGACAGGAGAGCATGTTCATATTGTTCCTAAGGAGTCTCAAAAAACCAGGACTCTTTTGAAACAACCTTTTCTAACTTATATGGAGTATGCCAGCATTGATCTTTGTAGAGCATTATACAAGCTGCGCACCACTTGGCAAATGCAAGTTGACACATGTCCAGAGCCACAGGTTAGTATGTTCCTCTAAAGAAATTTCCTGCAGATAAAGTGGTCATTATGGTCAAAGTCCAGCCACTGTACTGCACCAATAGTTTTCACAGAGGCAGGTCAGAGACAGAAGCTGCTGCTGCTCATGGTGGCACCACTGCCACCTCATTGTGCCCTGTGGGGCTGGGCAGGGCAGCACAGGCTCCCCAGGTGTGCTCCTGTGCCCTGCCTTACTGCATGGGGGCTGACACACTGGACTGCTCCTCAGCACCCAGAAACGTTGTGCAAGCATTTGGAAGAAGAAAAAACCAAGGCTAGTGATGAAAGATCAGGTACAGTGCAAGTGTGCAGGATATAATGATTCAAATTGTAAAAAATCGCTTCTGTTGCTGAATTATTGCCACGGTATATGATATCATAATGAGCTTCCCATTAAGGACTTGTCTTGTGAGTGAGACTTGATCTTGCTGTGGTCTGTGGTATTTAATGATACTCGTTTCTTGTACCAGAGTCTGTTAAGAAAGAAAAAATAGTATTGAATGTCTAAATTGCAGTGACCTACATAGGGAACCCCAGGCACCTGTAGTCTGAGTGGATTTATGGTCATCAGTAACACTGACAATATATTCCTCCTAGTTTTTGCCTGTGGCATGTTCTTCCTGAATATGCAGTGTAATAATCCGCAAACCCAGTATCAATACAGGCTGGGGGAAGAAAGGATCGAGAGCAGCCCTGCCGAGAGGGACCTGGGGGGACTGATGGATGAAAAGCTAGACATGAGCCGGCAATGTGCGCTGGCAGCCCAGAAGGCCAACCGTACTCTGGGCTGCATCAGGAGGAGTGTGGCCACCAGGTCGAGGGAGGTGATTCTGCCCCTCTACTCAGCTCTGGTGAGACCTCACCTGGAGTACTGCGTCCAGCTCTGGAGCCCTCAGCACAAGAAGGACATGGAAGTGTTGGAACGGGTCCAGAGGAGGGCTACAAAAATGATCCGAGGGCTGGAGCACCTCTCCTATGAGGACAGGCTGAGAGAGTTGGGCTTGTTCAGTCTGGAGAAAAGGAGGCTACGGGGAGACCTGATTGTGGCCTTCCAGTACCTAAAGGGGGCCTATAGGAAAGATGGGGAATGTCTTTTTCATAGGGCCAGCTGTGTTAGGACAAGGGGAAATGGTTTTAAACTAGAACAGGGTAGGTTCAGGCTAGAGGTAAGGAAGAAATTTTTTACAATAAGAGTGGTAAAACACTGGAACAGGTTGCCCAGAGAGGTAGTGGAGGCCCCATCCCTGGAAACATTCAAGGCCAGGTTGGATGGGGCTCTGAGCAATCTGATCTAGTTAGCAGTGTCCCTGCTCACTGCAGGGGGGTTGGACTAGATGACCACTAGTGGTCCCTTCCAACCCTAAACATTCTATGATTCTATGATTCTATGTCTGAAGTCACTCAGGGTGACTGCAATTGAGTCTGATCCCTGTAGTAACCTGCAGAGATTCATCCAAGACCATGTTGTCTATTGAAACTCTGCAGTCAGGAAAGGTAAAGTAGGATTATTGATTTCTTCCTTGTTCTGTACTATTTTCCCTATGTCTTTACCATATCTTGGCAGGTATTTATATTATCCCTAATTCCTGATAGCATGGCCTAGATAGCAAGTGATGCACATGTGCAGTGATAACAGTGCTGCCAGTCTGGAGACTACCAACAGCTGAAAACAATCTCCTTAGCAACGAGAGAGTCTTCCCCTGGGAATAACAACAGGTAGCTTTTGAGCAGGAGAGGTTCCAGCAAACACTCTCCTTTTGCTTGTGGAAATCAAAATAAAACACCTATAAGTCTTTGGCACCTACTGAAAATTACCTAATAGTCCGATTATTGAATTTTTGAGAAGCTATTCAATTTACTATTCAGATGGTCTCTTTCAGAAGGCTGATCATGTATATTAGTAAGTTAGTAATGAGTAATTTATTATCTAACACAGTGGTGGTATTCACACACAACACTATTTGGAAGCAGCTGTTATTTACCTAAATCATCTCATAACCATGCTGAATGACTTAAAAGTTCATTGAAATGCATTAGTCTGAGTAGTTTAGGACCAAGATCTGGAAAATGACCTAAAAAAAAAGCTGTTTGATTTACATTTTGCCTTCCTAAGGACACAGTGTGTTGTGTTTCTTCAGTAGCACTGATGTACCTTCCCTGTGATTGCCATCTTATCATGTGTGGTTCTGATTGGTTAATTGTGGGGAAAAATGTATAGATTTATTGTATATTGTAGGGGATAAAACACATAATATTGGATTAGGGAAAAAAAAAAGGAGCTCGTCTTTGTCTGATCTTGCTGGGCTGAGTCAGCTGATCTGATCTGAATTTCTGACCTAATTTTAGTATGGTACTTAGCGATCGTGCAGAGAAAATAAGGTTAATGTGCTGATCAGTGGCTGAGAGTAAGCCGCGACAAAATGTTAGTGTATGTATCTTTTCAGCCTAATTTTTAGACCATTTTTCTTCAGTCTTTTATTTGTCTGGTCTCACCGTTTGATCATTCACTACTTGCCTGTTCAGGCGGCTGTGTCCAGACCAAGAGAACACACTGGCATACTGCTCACAGAGCTTATAAATTGCAAATAAAGTTAGGAAGCAGTATCATTTTCACCGGCAATAAAGTTGCAGTACTGTGAGAGGTACATTTGCCATGATACAGTATCTGCCGTAGGCAGCCTTTCTGGGAACAGAAGGTAGATTTGCCTCATCTGTTACGGGTGCCAGGGAAAAGGTGAGTATTTTGAGTTTACATAGGGCATCTGTTAGAATGAGCAGTTGCTTTCTGACTCATCTACAATTGAAATACATATATTTAGATACTTTAATCTCTGTTATACATAGTCTTATGTGGATACTTCACCAGTGGTTTGGGTTTTTTTTTTGTTTGATTGTATAAATACAAAATCTTGGTAAGGAACAAATAATGAACCCTCCTCCTCCTCTGAAGGCTGAGGCGTGTTGCATTAATCATAGGGAGTGGCTGCAGTTGTACACTTTCATAGGAGATGTATGCTTTCCAAGTTCCAGCTTCTAGTTTTTAGGTGTCATTTAAGCTACTGTTTCTGTCGGGGATGTTGTTGTTTTGGTTTGTAACACTGTGAAGATCTGACTGCTCTGGTGTAAAGCTGATGGTGTTAGCGGGCATGAATTTCTACCTGCCAAATCCCGGACTTAGCCACCAAAACATTTATTTCTACTTCTAGTGGTTTCTCTTACTTGTAGCTCATTCCCAGCACCTAAATGGCTCTGTGGAAAGCCTTGTTTCTGCTTGTTGAGGGAAGTATCCAGACAGATGCTGTCAAGAGGAGGAGCTTTTAGGAGCACTGTTCTGTGCTAAAGCTAGCAGAAATGGGCCAGCCAGCCTGTGGCAGAGTTAAGCTCTTGTAATAAAGAAGGAATTGTAATGAACAGCTGTCATCCTAACCTCTCTTCCCTTTGGCAAATCAAATATTGAAGACTAACCCATCGGCAAAAGTAAGATCATATTTTTCTCTATTTTTTTTTTTAAGGTTGTGGAAGTAATTGAATTCAGATATTATCTGTCTGTAGTTTTCTGTAGTTTCTGTCCTTAGGTTCCTTTGTAAACAAGACATAAGTTTTGTGTCCTTCAGCTAAAAGTTAAGTGTTATCAGGCGTGGGCAACAGCAAGCAAATATAAAAATATTTCTATGCATGGGATTATTCACTGCCAAAAGCTCCGTTTAGCTGAGAAAATGTGTGTAATCTTAGAGTATATGGACATGCTGAGGTGTTTCTACCAAAAGGTTTCTACCAGAATCAAAAATAACCTAAGCAAAATAATTTCATTATGAACTTACTGGTTACAATAATGTCTTGAAATCAGAAAAATACTTTAAACGAGGGAATGCTTAAAGTACTGTTCTTTTTCTGAACATTCTTCTGTAGCTGAAATTTTGCATAGTGAACACATTTCTAAATTTGCAGGAATACTTATGCTTACTAGATTACAATATGCTTACAGCCAGACCTCAAGAAAAATGTGAAGCAAGTGCAATAAATATTTTGATCATGGCAAGGGGCTCGGCTGAAATACCTGCAAGCACGTTACTGAGATGTTAAAAATTACAAGCTTGTGAACTGGTTATTGGTTGGGTATGTTGGTGTGGGTTTTTTGTCGTGTTTTGTTTGTTTTTTTAATGTGATAATGAATGTGATTTTTGGACATGAGGCCAGTGGTATGTGCTCCTTTAATCAAAGGATATGTGTTATGAAGAAGCTTAACTGTGGCACTGGTTGTTTTCGTTATCTTCCCTCTGGACATGTTGCATGCTCATTTCATCCTAGATTAAATTATTGCTGTGATACCACCTTTATGGTGGAAGCAGCTGATGAAGTGTGATAGAGACTAATTTTAGTATGATTTCAAACCCCTTTTCTCATGAAAATATCATAGGGTCTCTTTTGAAGTTGGATTGACATCTGAAGAGTAGCATTGATAGTTTTTTTTCATGAAGAGTACGTAAAATGGTTGTGCAGTCAGTGACCTCCAAATGTATTTTTGTTGCATTTATAAGTAAACAGATGTGATGATCTAGCCAACAAATCCTCCCTTCCAAATGCTCATATCCATATGGCCGCCTGTATTATTGCCACACAAAATAAACAACAGACACAATGCAAACTATATTATATTGCTGTTGCTATTATTCTGAGACATTCTGAGGTTTGTTTTAGGACAGTCATGCAACAAATATTTAAAATATACCATAGAGACTGATAGCCTGCTTGGTAATCCCAAATACCAAGGAAATAAAGCAAAAGTCATTATCAGTTTGATATCTAAATCTTGATGTTATTTTCAATGAATCTTCCCTGATTATAGGGCTCCTGCCTACAACTTTCACTGTCTTTCAGGGAAGTTATATGATCCCTTCCCCTTCATCATTCCACAGCTTGCTCAGATCTATACTGGCCCACCATGTAAGTGGGTGTATTTTTGCTCAGGATTAATTTGCTATATTTAAAAGCATAATTGGAAGTGTGGGGTCATAGAGAGCCCAGAGGACTTCTAAATGGGTTACAGACCCCTTTCTTCTTCTTGTAAAAATCCAGTCTGTGTGGCTCCTTGCTATTGGTATTTGCAGGCTGTCTGACCACCTGTGTTAATGTGTGAACTGGCCTTGCTCCAGTTCCATTTGGGCATGTTCATACAACCTACAGGCTGGTGCCTCCTCGGCAGACTGAGTCATGCTGGAGAGGAGGCCTGTTGTACCAGCGGCAGACAGTCCTTGACATACCATTGCTGAAAGATGCTTCAGGGTGTATGGATCTTGATGTCCAGTTTTTAGTCATTTGTTCCCATTCCGCTTTGATTTATATTTTTTCTCACTATCTCTTTGTTACTCTTTAACTATAGGATGTAGGATTGTAATTTTAACCTGGTAGTTAAAATTATGCAGCACTGTCTCTAACCAAAAAGCCCCCCTTAGCAAGAGAGAGATGAATGTAGGGCTGTGAGGAAGTAGGTATTTTGCACAACCCTCTAGGGTTCTGGTGGTGCTGCTATTTCTAGACAAAGGTTTGCATTCACTTGGAAAATGTCTTAAAGTATATTATGAGGGTGCACAGAGTAGAGCATAAATAAATAAAAAATGTTCTTGTGAAGACTGGATTAAAATAAAGGAAGACTGTTTTGAATCATGCCTGGATAGAGTCTTTATAACTAATGTAGATTGGACTTCATTAATGGAGAGACACTTTCAGTAAAACAGCACAATTAATATTCCATGTAACATTAATAAAGTCTAGCCCAGGACTGCTGGCAGAATTGAAGCATTGATCTGTTCTGGTTCCAGGCTTCCAGTAGTCCATGCTGAAGTTCACTGACACCTGACAAATGTTGTAATTGCCTGTGACCTGAATGAAGAGCTCATGTTAGAACCTGAAGGACAGATACTTGTACAGGACACATGCAGAAAGTAGTCTCATGACCTGTAAGTAGCAAAATTGCAGCTAGCCACACTCCTACACACATGCGGGTTCAGCTATATGCACTGTGGAAATCCTGCCAAAACTGTCTGTAATAAACACTGGGAACACACAGAACTGGTCTGAGAACCCAGCAGAACTGAAGGTCTGTGCTACCATTGGAATAATATGAGCAAATCTTTCTGTGCCTTCAGGAAAATCCATTGTTTAACAATACCTGTTCATAAAGATGAAGAAAAAAAAAATCCATGTTCTTTGAGCAAAACAGCTCAGTGCATTGCTCCTTCCAGGGCCATAAATCACAGCTGTACTTTGCTGTCGTTAATAATAATAAAGATTACTTCATGCCCCACCCAGCTGGCAGGCGTTTGTTCCCTTTGGATGTTGTTCTCAGCACCCTTCTGACAGGCTACGCATGCTTTTATTTATTTATTTTCCTCCAGGGGAAAGCACAAACATAGTATGGTGCTTGATAATTTAATCAGGATGTTTATTTTCTTAGCCTAAAGAAGAGAGTCTGCTCTTGGATATACCCCTCAGTACCGACCACTGCTGCAACAGAAACATCTGGTGATGGGCATCTTGATGCCGAGTTATGATAGATCAGTGGCTGCAATTTGTATGAAAACGGGAATGTGTATATGTACTGATTAGATTTTTATGTGATTGGATTAAAATGGGAGTAAGGAGAGATTAGAGGAGAAATGGATCGCAGAGACATTACTAGCTGTAGGTTTTATAGTTAATTTGAGACTTCTTTTATTTTTCCTTCTGGCTTTCTACTCTGATTTGACTTGTAATTCTAAATGAAGTCAGTTAAAAAATATTAAAAAAAAAAAAAAGCCAAAAAAACAACCCCCCAAAAAAACCCTTTGGAGTGTGTCCTCAGCACAGGGCCTTTGTCAACAATGCAAACAATATGGAGCCAGCAGGCATCTCCCTGTGCCAAGAGGCCGTGGCAGAGCTGGCGTGGGGCAGGCACTGCTCGGCCCTTGGAAAGCCCTGCTCAGCTGGGCGGTGGCCATGCCAGTGCGCTGCTGGGAGCGATGGTGGCGGCTCCCTCTGCGAGCTGCTGGGAGCCCACCAATGAGCAAAGTGAGCTGGTTTGGTCCCAGAGAAGGCAGTCATAAGCAGAATTGTCTTTTATTTTATTTTTTATTACGCAGTACCTAAGGACCCAAAATGGAAATTAGATTCCTCTGAAACTCTAACCCAGTGCATGCATGCAGCGCAAAGACAGCTCACAGCACGAGCTGAAATTGTACCCAACAGGTGACTAAAGGGACAGCTGAAGAGTTAAGGGACCGCTCATTTCCTTCCCTATATTAGTACAGCAAAGAATAAACTGAGGTGTATCCCCAGTGGTTGTGATGAATTACATCCAGCAGTACTCTCTGAAAGCTAGAGAGAAACAAATGCTTCCAATAGACTCTGGCAGATACTTCTGGAACGTGTCAAGATTGAGAAGACCACAGCCAGCTAAAACCCACAGAAATATTCCTGCCAACAAGCGTGTTACTTGACAAAATCTCAACATTTTATAAGATCAAAAATGAGAGTAACTGTGGAGTTTACAATAAATTAATAAAATTTACCTGAGTTTAATCCATTTCTCCTTTTTGTGGATTATATAGGGCATATCTCACCAGTAGATCCTCTGCTAGCTGAGGTCACTTTAGTTATTAAGTTGAGATCACATGTTAGGAGCCATTAAGTGAATTGCTTTGTACAGCCTTTCCCTGAATGCTAGGGCAAATGCAGTATTTCATACGCTTAGCTAATTTCATGCTGTAATTTAATTTCTGAAACATACTTTTAATTGAATCTTTAAAGACAAAAGGAAACTGCTGAGTCCTTTAGTACTGCAAAAGAGATTGTTTAAAAATGTAGCCCATCTAGAGAATAATCTTCTATAATTAAACGTAAAGTTTGTTTTGCTTCTCTGCATGCAGCAAATTCCTGCT
>NW_009258754.1:491249-494612 GCF_000687185.1 Egretta garzetta | reverse complement strand
CCTGCTGTCTGCAGAAAGCTCAGGGCTGAAAGAGAGTTATTGGGGAATGTGAGAAGTTATTTATCTTATGCTCAGCTTTAACTCCGACATGAGACAATCCTGCAGCTCTCCATAATGTGCAAGTCTGAATAGTAAACAAAGAGAGGCTAATTAAAAAATTAGTCTGCTAACACCAAAATCACATTAGTAGGAGCTCTAACTAGTGATCTCATTTTTCTAATTTTTGGTAATGAGATGAACTTGAGAGAGATGTCAGCAATTTTGAAATAAACAAAACCCAGTAGCACAACAGAATCAGTTATTTGCATCTTGAAACTGCATCCATTATTTTGGTGGTTAGATTTTGACCTTCACCTTCCATAAGCAGAGAGATTCAAGGTAGTTTCAGTAAAAATCCATATAATCTGTTATGCCATTTTGTTATGGGAGAAGCGTCTTGATTGGCTCAGTAGTGATGCAGGTCTTCAATTTTATGGACATCCGATTAAAAATAATAATCAATGCTAAATGCAGCCCACTCTAATGGAGAGAAAATCCTGGAGTGTCGTTTTGTGTTTTAGTATTCAGATTCCAAATCAGTAAGTGATTTGCAATGGAGATTTTCCCTTTTATTGCTATTGCAGAAGAACCTATGATACACAGGGGAAGTGAGATGTGTACGGAGACACGAAGAATGTAAGTGGAGTAAGAAGCATAAGGTTAAAAAAGAGAAGGATCTGAAAGTAACCTATGAAGCCCCAATACAGCATTTTCTAATTACGGGGAAAGAACAAAAGCAACATCTTGTTTTTTACATGCTGGGAGAGCTCTGCACTTCCAGATGCCCTGACTTGGTAGTAATTACAGGCATGAATGGTGCTGTAGGCTTTGAGACCAGTCCCCTACAGGAACTGAATCATTCCTATAAACCTGGCTTTGGGTTGCAAGTAGCTCCAGCCATATCCTGTCACTGAGTTAGGAATGGCAACCCGTGCGATGCAGGTCTTCATCAGCTTGTTTTATTAGCAAGCTGCTTAATTTTGGTACCAGATGTTCCAAGTCTGATGATATGTTTTCTACCTCCACGTCAGGAACATCTTTCACAGGAATATCTCATGTTTACTGTCAGCCTGTGGATTACCACATAAAAAAAAGCAATGACTGAATTTTAGAGTAGGTTTGACATGTTTTTTGTTATTTCAATGGAACACTTGTCCCCCGTTCCTCTCACCACCAGTTATATCTGTGTTTTGAGGGCTGAAGCAGAAATACAATTTTCTGTGTATTTAAAAGGAAAAGTATACTGAAATTCATGTACTCCAACATATGCCAAATATACAGCTGCTTTCAAAGACTGAACTGAGAGCGTTTGCATTATATGGCTATTGTTTTGAGATTAAAAGTTTTTGATTGGCATATCACAAATACCATTTAACAGATAATTTAAATTGTTTCAGCTTTATATCCAAACTGTTAGGATAAGCAAAGAGCAGCTTTTCTTCCTAGGAAATCATATTCCTGCATTGTTAATCTGAATTCGGCTACATCTGTGATGAAGCAGATCAAGAACTGCATATGTACTTGCCATGGCAACCCCCGTATCACATGACACACACGCTAGTTCAGCCAAAGAGCTTCATGGCTTATTAAACAGGCACGCACAGAGCCAGGCACACACCATTTTGCCATGTGACTGCTCTAGCCCTGGCAGCTTTTTAAAGGGAAAACTGTATTTGAGCATCATAGTGTTTTCATCGGTATCATCTCGCCTGAGTTCCTTCCTCTCCTCTTGATAATCTGAGGGGTTTTTTTTTAAAAAAAGGATGAAGGTTGATGAGACTCTACTTATAGGTATTTTCTTCTGTTTGTCTTTCATTTGGAAAAAAAAATCTATATGTGAAGATAAAATAGTGGGTTTGTTTTGGGTTTTTTTTAATCATAAATTAAGGGGTTCTTTGGTGCAGTTGAGCGAACAAGATGCTGCTTTTTGGACAAATGTTCTGCTTTCATTTCCTGTGGGCTTTTACTAGATTTCAGGAGAGTAAATGAGGACAGAGCAAAAAAACCCTGGTCTATTCCAGTGTCAACAAAGCATTCCCAGAACATTTGCCTGAAAACACCTTTGCTCCTTGCTGCTTAACACACTTCCTCTTAGACCTGATGATGGTGACGACGATGTTCTCTAACACATCACCCAGCCAAATGTAGCTTGATACAAGTTTTTCCTAACTTTGCTTGTTTAAGAAAAGTTATGCATGGGACTTGATTAGCAAATCTGAGGGGCCACAATCTCAAGGGAATGAGCGGTGGTGAGCAAAGACAAGATGCGGGGCTGGATTTGAGCAAGTATGTCTGCACCTTCATGTCCCCGAAGGGAAGGAGAACAGCAGAAATGCAGTCTTGCCCTGATACCATTGCTAAAGGGCAGGCACAAGGGTACACTGCCGGTGTCATCTCTGCTGCCTGCTGACTCTGTTCTTGAGGACAAGCATGCTTCTATACCCAGAGAGGAGCTGCTGGGAAGCTGATTCTTTACCAAAAGAGCATGCAATGGAAAGGAATCCCTTTCCCATTCTGTGTGCCTTTCCTCTGTTGGATGCCTGACTGAAGTGGCATGTTTTTTCTTCCTCATCTAGTTGTAACCTGAGGTTTTTGTAGTAAGCACTTTGTTTAAGCCCATACATCACCAGGTGCCTGACTAAAATGGAGAACATCAGCAACAAAATACCATGAAAAGACTTTATCAGTCTTAATTAGTTATTGCCCCAAACCCGACCTAAGTTGTTTAGTCTCCTGTATCTGCTATGAAGGCACAATTTACCGAGCGTTCTAGAGAGACTGAGTATCGAGTCCACGTGCTGAAATTAATCATTTTCGTGATTTATGTTGTTGCTTTTGAATTTAAGGAAAATCTATTTTCAATGTCTAGTTCCAGTCTGTCAGATTTTCATCTTAATTTCCCAAGTAATCAGTCAAGGTGCAAATACTTATAACTAATGCTATTCAGTGAGACGCTGCTGGTTCCTTGTGTTCTGTTTCAAATGAGTTTATTGTTTGGTTACCATTTTGGAGATGATCCATGATAAGGGAGCAATAACCTGCTTTGGGAATTAATTTAGAGAGGTACATGTACATAAATTGACCATTAAACAGAGAAGCAGCATTATGTTTGTTATTAGGGACACAGATAAGAGAGGTGTTCTCTTCTGAAGTGTGTACCTGTGCATCTCTGCCAGCAATTGTACGAGGATTCTAATGCAAAATCAGTATTTCAGTAAGGAGATGTTTTAAGATGGTGTGTAATAAAGGCTTTTGGGAGGATAAGGTATTTTAGGTTACTGTTTTACTTGTATTTTATGACAGTACTGATTTTTCAGCATCTTT
>NW_009258754.1:439400-491199 GCF_000687185.1 Egretta garzetta | reverse complement strand
ATGAAGGCACTGAACAAAGGCCCTGCCTGCTCCACTGAAATGTAGTGAAGATTTTTACAACCACTTGTAGCAGCCTGCTATGGCTGTATAGCCCTAGGTCTGCAGAAGTGGAATAGTGGCAGCAATATTTCCCCTTTTGTGTGCAGTGAAAGAACCACCTCTTCAGAATTCCTTCATGCCTACAAGTGGGACTGCATTTTCAAAAGAGATTACCAAAATCAAATCTCTTCTGAAAATCTGGCCTAAACCTCCCTTCTATTCCATAATTTCAGATTTCTTTTTTTTTAGTTAAATAATTAGTAGTTTTGCTATCTAAAGGTTTGTATTTAAACCACAGGTTTCTACCTCATGTTTGTTTGCAGATACAGAAGTGGAAAAGGCTATCTAAGTTCATGACAAAATATTTTGACTAGCCTCTTCCTACTTACTCATTTGTTTGTCCTCAGTATATGTTTATTGTGACTTGCCTTCTCAAGAGATTATAAACAAGATGGTAGCTTTCACTACCTGATCTTTGCTGTCATTTAATGATGGGCTGATCGAGGAGGTTCTGTACAAAAGGGGTTTGTCAGACTGGGTCTAAAATTTGTAGAATTCATTACCAGAACACATCAGAAAAAAAAAGCCCAATAACTTAATTGCAAGACAGTTAAGGTTGCTAAGAGACAGAATATAATTATCTGCCAATTTGTTTACCATTCCCAAACACTTAGAAGGGTGAGAGCTGTGGACTGCCCTGAATTCTAAGCTATGTGCAAAATAAGATGAATGCATTTTGTTGTCAAATGCAGCTTTAAGGGCATTTGAAAATGACATGGGAGCTACAAGTGTGACCCATTTTTTTTCTAAATGTATAATATCAGTTATTTTCATTTCCCTCTCACTCCCAAAATCTACATACATTGCATGTATTTTAACTGATAATATGGAAAATGTGAAAAAGTGAAATATATAAACATAGAATTTTTCTAGTAAAAGACAGCCATGCTTTCTTGAAAATTATACATTCTTGCATTACTAGTGACAGTGTTCAGTGTTCCTGTATTATGATTCCATTATTGATGTATGCTGATGTTAATTTAAGGTTGACCAGCATGAGTCACTGGCTCATTTTATGTTTCTTTTTCTAAAATGTTTTGTGTTGTGCTTGCACTTTCAGATAAGTACTGCAATTTATTTTGGTGCAAACTAAGTTTGTGCCACAATGAAGTTTACATTTCTCTGAGCCACTGTGGCTATTAAGTAGACAGTATAAGATTTATGCCATCCTAAGCTATTCATTTTCTTGGTTTTAAGGGCATGCATCTGGTAAATTAAATACAGGCAGTAAAAAGAGAGAAGCAGAGGTTTCTCCCTCTATTTTCAGAATGGTAACATCTTCCATTGCTTTTTCTTTAACGGAAATAAAGATTCATTTTTAGCTAATGTGAAACACTAGCTGTAAAATTGAAGAACTCACCACAGTACTGAAGAAATAAGCGCTTCTGACCAGCCTAATAGTAATCTCAAATCTGAAATGGTATTCAGTCAGTAGCTCTGACACTGTGGTGCTGAAGTATGTCGATACAGGTGCGTTACTGTTTTGGGGGACGTTGCTCTGGGAAGGCTGGGGCAGAGGGTTGTCCTGGGGTGAGGTCTTCGGCCTCTGCACCTTGCCCCAGCCAGGGCTATGAATCCTTCTGTTCACTGGACTTCATCAGGACAGAGGAAAGTAGATGTTTTCAGCAAGCTTCAGCATAGCCAAACTGCAGGTCACTTCCCCAGAAAAATTGTCTTAAGAAACACTTTACCTGCCAGGGCCTTTTTTTGTAGGTGCAGGTAACCTCTCGCCTCTTCCCTAAAGCTCTGGCATGCTTCCCTGAAGCTAGATGTTATGAGCTCCTCAGTGTCACTCTAGATCATCCTCTGATCCTTGTGGCTGCAAAAGGAGTCTTGGCTAAGTTCTGATGAAACATATCTTTTGAAGACTGCATCAGAAACAACAGAGCTTCAGGCACATTGGCCTGTTTCTTAGATGATCGTTCCTTGAACTTCCACTGGTAGCAATCCAACAGTGGAAGTCAGCATTGGGTAGCCCAAGGATTAAGTCCCAGTTTTCCTGTTAGAAATGATACCTGCTGACTGCTCTGGAAAGCTGTCTCCTAGGCCACAGGAGCACAGCAAGGGCTTTCTTGGTGGTTGCTTCTTTTCTCTTTGGGGTCCCGGCGATCCACTGTTGGGTCCCCCATGTAACATAGACAGAATGGCATGCTACCTTAAGAAAAGGAGCTGAGCCTCTGCTGGTGAAGGGCAGAGGGCAAAGCTTTGTTGCTGGCTGATCTATTTTGACTGCAACATCACCACCCATGTGCTGCGTCTGGATGCAGGAAGCCTGAAGAGTAAGGAGATGCCATCTCATGAAGGGGTTTGCTGCAACTTTTTTTGTTGTTGCTGTGGAATGAATTTTTTTCTACTTCACACTAAGCATGTAGTCAGGGGAAAAAAAAGTGTCACTTAAATAATATTCCTTTACACATTTCAACATCTAGATGCACAATTGTCAAGATGAAAAAGAATTGAATCTGAAACTTTCCCCCTCTTTGAACACCAGTCTGAATCTCCTGACTTTTTCTCTTTTTCTTTTTTTGGAATCACTTTGGGGTGTTCTTTGAGAGCAAATGAAACTCAGTGACAAAAAGCAGAAAGGGAGGTTGGTTATTTTCAACCTTTTTGCCCCTTTCATGCAAATGAGGGGGAGGAAAAGCTTTTTTCAGTCATCTTCTTTAATGGCAAGGTCATCAGAACTGCATATTTATTGTAGACCTCATATTATAAAGTACTTTTTAAAAGACAGGGATAAACACTAGCGATGTTAACACTCCAAATAAGGTGACACTATGTGTACCTTGCTGTTTCTTTGGCACACAGCTTTTCCTACTCTATTTCCAGTTTTGCTGTCTGTAATCACCAGTTCCCCACTCTCATCTTGCAATATGGAGATAGCCTAAGTAAAATCTAAAAGAGGAACTAAATGTCTTTGATATTCCTGTTTTAGTTGATACTTATTTGCAAAAGAGACCTTAAATTTTTTTATGGAATATATGGCTGTTTATATTTTTATTTAGTTAAAGAAATGGAAATAATTGTTCCATGCGTATTAGCAGTTAGTTTACAGATACATGGGTTAACTATATTAATCTAGTTCATAAGACAATGCATAATTTTAGTTTTTTCTTCTAGTGTGTCCCCTAATGCTGTACACAGTCATGCTGAACCTCCTACTGCAAGGTCAATTCAGTGTTTAAATGACATATAGTAGGTCTGCTGTGTTGGTTGAAATAAACAATATTTTGCCATTACTTTTTTGTATAATTTAAAAAAAAAAATCTTTTCTTCTTCTATATGTTCGTTTATACTACGATATCTTGCATTAAGATGGAATAAAATGCTTTTGCTTTTGGTGGAAAAAGCTGTTGGTATACTGATGGCCTTTAATATGCTGGACTTTTTTAGTAATTAGCTGTATCTGTTTGGTTTCACAAAGTTGCACTAACCTGCGTTGAGCGTTTCTATGGCTCGTGGTCAAATTCCACATGATCTGCAGAGGTGCTTTCCTGAGCTCAAGCCTTCATGCTCACTGTATCTGACAGTCATTCTACTGAGTACATTAAGTTTTACTGGGCAGAGCCACCACCAGCTGTTCAGTACTTGGATTTACTGCTGATGCAGTAGCCGGTTTGTATATAGTGTGGCGGTGCCTCTGGCTCCCTGAGCCAGAAAGGAGGGAGGCCAGGGTCTGCAGGCGGCTGGGAGACAGCGTTACGGGGAGGTGGCTTGGAAGGCAAGCGCTACAGCTCAGCTCCTCTGTGGCAGCTGCAGGTTCCATCTGAGCATGAATTGGGGCACAAGGCAGAGCTGTTTTTCCCAGTGCTATAGCCAACTTTTTGCACCTGCATGTAGCTCCAGAAGAGAGCTGCTGTCACCTGGCATGGGCCCGCAGCCCCCGAGGAAGGGCATTTGTGCAAATAAGAATGTAACTTCAGGAAATTCCTTTGGGTGCTTATTAAATGTGTTTAGAACAAGAGTTGCAAATAAGTCCAAGTGTCTGTCAAATGCTACTAGATTCTACTTTATTTAACTAAGTAAAAATATCTGCTACAGGAGTCAGGGGTCTTACTGTGGTTGGAACATAACTCTGTCTACTTACAGTAGTGTTCGTACCCAGGTTGTGCACAGTCATCTTTACTTCAACGTGATGGCTCTCAGCATATTAGCCTTTGAATAGGTTGGAGAATTCAGCTACCATGTAAAAGGAAAAGAAACTCAGATCTGCTTGTTGTATAAAGGACTAATATTCACAGGTTATGACTTGTTCAAATTCTGCTCTTTTATGCTTTGATGCCTGATGGAAGGCTGAAGATGAGAACATTAGGGAATCCAACTGAAGACAGATAAATACCTCTTGTGCTCACCTAGTGGAGACTGCTAGGTGGTGAGCAAAAATGCAAGTGACGCTTTCTTTCCATTTCAGATCCATTTGGTCTTTCTGACTGGTGTAGATTTCAAAGTAATGGATTCATGGCCTTAATTTTTACAGTAGCAACAGTACTTCCCAAATGTAGTCAGAGATCTTAGGGAAAGTGATTATGTTTTCCAGTACTGTGATACAAGAGCACAGTATTTTAGTTCTTCAAAATAAATGCTGCTTGGAACACTTATTGTAGTGTCTGAATTAGTCCAATGACTTCAGAAGTCATAGGCAGAGCCAAATACTGGAGCAGGAAACTGCAGGTGAAGGCTACATTTTGAAGCCAACATCTCAAGAAAATAGAAGCTGAACAAAGCAGCAGATTCCTCGGATTGAGCTCCGCTTCTTTATCATGGCCCCTTCTGAAGACAGTGACAGGAAACGTTCCTATCAAGGTACCCACCCTCCTTCGCTCACAGCCTTGAAGCTTGCCCAAACTCTCCAGTATCATGGCTGCATCATTACAGATGGCTAGACCGGTCCTCTGCCCAAGTTCATGTCTGGAGACCATTTGCTTTCCTGCCATTGATAGAGGAGGAAAGACCAGGTTAGTGGTAACTGATACATGCCTGTATGCTGCAGTGCAGGCACAAGGTTCTGAAGGCTGGGCTAATTTTTCTGCTCTTCTCTTAGTTTCTTGTTTGTCTGAAAAATTATCTCCACTAGAAACTTCTGTCAGCCTATCTGCTGCTTGTTTATCAGGCCTGAAAAGCGGATTAGGCCCATGGGTAGTCTTGTCAACTATGGCAAAAATATTGCATAATGTTGCATTTCCTTTTCCTTTTTTCCTTTTTTTTTATTCACACCCCCAGCTTTACACTGCTTCAGCTGACTACATTCTAATCTGGACAGCACAATGAGAGCATGCTCATAGTTAGGAGCTGTGTGCTTTGAAAGCTGCAGATAGAGATCCCAACAACTTTCCCTTTTCACAGAACAGAGCTCAAAAATGGCGAGAAATGGGTGGTTTGAAGAAGAGATCAAAGCAAGAGAAAGAAAAACGTAGGAGAAATCACGCAAAAGTAAAAATATTTCAAGTGTTTTGAATTCTCCTGGTCTAATATCACCAAATGTAGCAAATAATAACCCGGCACTTATTGTCTTTCTATGCTTTCTCACTCTACACATCATTAGTTAATAATTAAATCTGGCATGAGAAATTTTTTCTTAACTCCACAGTCACGTTTTCCTCCTACAAAAGAATTGTGATCAATTGAAAGAGCATTATGTAGACTTTAAAAATTCTGTTCTGTATGAAATTCTGCATCTTCCGAATTTTTATTTCCAACTAAAACCAAAACCAGCATTGTTTGGGTTTGGGTTTTTTTGCCCTATGAAATGAATTTAAAAGGCAAGGTCCACATTTTTCTTTTTCTATATGTAATTTTAAAATACTGAAATTAAAGGTCACTTTGTGTTGAAGCATCTACGTGTTAAAAACTTCAAATGTCACTGCTGAATACTGATTCACTGGATATGCTCACTTTTAAGTTGTTGTTTTTCAACATAAAACACTATCAAAACTAGCACAGGCTGCAGAAAGTCTTGCTTGTAGCAAAATCCTTTATAATTTTCTCACATAAAGTATCCTGTCAGAAGATTCCAGATAAGCTCTGCTGCAAATGTGTGAGTGATACTTAGGAGATGCAAAAAAACCAAAAAAGTCACTGAAAAAATTCATTCTGCTTGCTTAAAATAGTCACCTGTATATGTTCTCCCTGCAAGGCAGCACAGCTGTTAATCTGCCAGATCACTTTGATGCCTTTTCTGTCCTGTGGCTCTGCTGTGGTTCCATGCTGGTGACAGCAAGAAAACATGACCGTAGTAGGCTTTCAGTGAAGTGCATAAGGGGCAATTGAGCAGCATTTCTTAGAGTAATACAATACAAAAGTCTAGAGGCAGTAAAAGGGGGCCTGAATTAGTATAGACCTAATAGACTAAGATCGTGTGAAGGCCAACAGTGGTTGATCCATGTTTATTTCAATGTGCTTTATGAACTGTCAGTGATTCGAGGTGCTACTTGTTTCATAGTACTTGTTATCAGTCTTGTGGAAGAACCTCTCCACCACCAGAGTCAATGAAGAAGAAATAGGATAACAAAGAGAGCCCAGCAGAGAAACTGAAATTCCCAGCTATTTTCTGCGAAAACAAAAGGAACAGAGTGGTCAGGTACAATTATGTGCTGTTGGCGATTTGCAGTCCCATTTGGGAACTGGAAGTCCTTTCTCCCATGTCCTCTGTAGTACATGGAAAGCTTCTGTCAGCTTTCAGCAAAGAGAAAGTAAGGTATCTACAAAATGACCACAGAAAAGTAACTCATAAAGATTAATTTAGGTGTATACTTGCAATATAATCTTTCTCTAGCAAATTCCAGTGCTAGACTGTGCATTGAAGAAGGCCTTTTAATGTCATTGGAAGAACAAATGGAACTTTGTTTCATTTAAAACACTGAATTTTCTATGTTTTGCCTTTTTTCCTCACTTAAGTCCAAGACTGTTAATATTACTGTTATTTGCATACTTGACTATTTATTTTCCCTATTTTTTGGTCATGTAGAACAAAGCAGGAGAGCAGATGTACACACGAAGAAAACTGAGATACTTGTTTGCTAACGGTAGCCATTTCCTAGACTGGTTTTTTTGGGGAGATCCCAGTACTTCAAGACTTGCAGCCTGGACTGCAAAGTTTAGACTCCACCTATAGAAGTCAAAACATGGCAAATAGCCCATATTCAGTGTCCCTGTGAACTGATGTTTGTGTTGACAATTCTATGTGTGTTGAGAGTTGCAGTTCTGGTGATTGCAAGGTTTTACAGCATGCAACATTCACCTTTTGGCTTGTGAGGTTGGGCGTCTCTTGGCTTTGCAAACCACAGCTGCGTTCATGAGCAGATGATGCTCAGCTTCAGCAATTTTCAGATTTAATTTTGCACTATATCCCAATGTAAATGCCTCCACCTACATGACCCAGGTATTAAAGTTGTAACAGAAGGTGCCTGGTTGTGCAGGATTGCCTGAGTGTTTACTGTATGGCTGTAAGTAACTTAGTGTCAGAATTTGCCAGGGGATGCAAGTCTCAGTATGGTGCAAACTTGCCAGAGCCTTTCGTTTAAAAGGTTGCAGTAGCCTTAGGAGATAGCTAAGGTGAGCAGAACTCGTTCAGAAGAGTGAGCATGAAATGGCAGCTTGGGAAGGAAATACCCTTGCCTGCTGTTTTTCTCTCCTTCTCCATGAAGTGAAAACATTCATCTTTTTTATAGTTTGAACTAAAACAAATTTCAGGTTGTTTGATCAAAACTGATTCTTTGCCTCCTCAGTGGTGTCTTCAATTTGCAGGAATTTTCAGTTTCTTCATTGTGGTTATGAGACCACTGGATATAAAGATATCTCATCTTGCTGGTTTACCACTGTGGTTTTTTAAAGTTTGGCATATTTATTAGAACCAAATACCAGCAGAAGTAATTTGATGAATAATTTGTTTGACAAGCAGTGGCAAAGTTCCTTAGATGATTCATACTCTCCAGTTGCCTCACCTAATGCTTTGTAGTTGCTTTGCTTTCACTGCTATGTCCTCATTTGTCTCTATGCAATACTTTCTGCTGAAAGTGATGCAAATTACTTTTCCCAGTCCTTTTCATCTTTCTCTCTGTGTGTGCTTGGGAAACAGTGAAACATACACTAATCTGAGCATTTTTGACCCTGTGGTGGCTAAGGCTTTTATGGCATGCACTCAGACCCCACTCTGAGCCCACCCATTTGAACATAAAAGGGGAACGTGAGATCCAGTTGTGCATTCTTTCGAACAAATGTCTCTTGTAAGCTGATGAAGCATTCAGGAGTGAATTGAACTTAATCTTAAAAGTAGCCAGTTTTCTCCGCACTGGAGTTGTAGAACCTCATTGCACAGATGATTAAAAATTTAGTTTTCAGCCTGCAGCAAGTAGGTTTCTGGAATAGAGTTCACAGTCTCTGGCACTTCCCTCTTTTCATATTTATGAAGTGCCCCAAAGCAACAGAAGGAGGGAGGTGTCAATGAGGCCCGATATGTGACCATTTTTCGTAAGATGGAGTTTCCACTTCTTGTAACAGCTGTGTTGCTATTCATTTAGGTCCATTTTGCCTACTTGTGGAGGAAACAGTTAGGACAGTTTAGTCTTTATCCTCTTCCTTGCAGACTGATGCTTTTGATACGCTTTTTGTTTCTTTTTAATATGAATGTGTAATGGGTCTGTGGTCAGGTCATACTATACCCACACTGGAAAAAAAAAATGGGTGGTCAAAAACTCTCACAATTTTGTAATTATAATGAAGAAGGCTTGTATGTCTGTTCTCTGAATTGTCTCAAGTGAACCATTTTCTGACCATGCTAATAATACATCCTATTACAATAACCATGTCTCAACCATGTTAGAATACCTGTTGATTTGGGATGGTAGTTGTAAACAAAACCAGAATGAAGCATCTTTGCAGAATATGTTAAATTTGCTTCCACTTTGATTTCATTGTATTTGTCCAGCCAGAAATTCACCTAGCTCCCCCCAAAAACCTTTAATACCTTCTCCCACTTTTCCCAAACCCACAATTTGTCCTGAAGCAGTGAAAGCTAACATCAGATCTAATGCGGCTTTCTTTATTTACCGGAATAACATTTGGGATGAACTCATTCCTGAACTTTATTTGCAATAAATCATTGGGGAAACGCTGCTTTTTTTCATGTCTGTATGGTTTATTTGTGAGTAGCCTGTTGCATTTTGGCACTATTAGAGTAAGAGTGCTGATGTAGGGGTCCTGATTCAGCTCCTATTCATTATTCATTTGTACTCCAAATAAATAGTTCAGTACTTGCTGCTTGCTGTGAACCATCATGCTGCTGAAACTGTCAGAGACTGCAGTAAGCAAAACAAAAGGTCATGAGCACTCCAGGTCTTTTAGCAATACTGCAGCAGCAATCCTTCCTTACAATTGCATAAGCAAGCAACAAATCAAGTTGCCTTTCTCATCTCAGCACTGCGTGATCATTAGTGGCTTTCCACCATGTGGAGTTGTTCCACCCCAAGGGAGATGAAATCCCACCTGAGAAGTTGTTCCTTCTTAAGCTGATGCATATGCCAGCTGTTTCATGTCTCCTTTCTTTGAAGGTGTGACAGGCTGTGAAGGAACAACCGAAGCGGCTGCTGACATCGCGTGCGATGGCTAGCAGTCTCTCTGCATCCTGGTATTCACTCAGCAGATCTAGAGCATTAAATTAAGGCAGTAGGCCCCGCATGCCATTTGACAGTAATGGTGTGTTAAACCCACTGCTGTCTGTACATTAGAGGGATTACTCATAAAATCACAATGCTTTTTGAAAGGATGTTCCCTAATTCACCCTCAGCCAAGTTTTTCCTGGCTCTGTGGGGATGCTTGGGAAAAGAGGGCACTAAGAGGAGTCTCATTCTGCCTTGTGACTGCTTTGAAAGGGCCAGAGATAAGCAGTGCCTGAGATCTGGAGGGATGCGGGGATAGCACCTTCCATGTGCCTCTGGCACCAAGGCGGAGTTGGGCCAAGAGGAGCAGCTTTCCCTTCTGATGTTTGAGCATGACGGAAATCTTGCTTCTCACTGCAGTTTTTTTACAGCTTTCTGTAAACCTTGGATGCCATCAAAGAGAACAGGCTGGCTAGACTTTGGGTCCGATCCAGTAGCACATTTTCTACATACCAGTGCTACTACCATGTGGCAGTCTTTTGTGTATACCAATAAATTACTTTCAAATTCCTTAGTTAAACTGGCTATAGAGCAAAATCTTCAAGAAATGAGGCTATTTTATAAACTGTCAAGTTTGAGTTAATTTCCTAAGCATTTCAAAATACTTCAGATTAAATATTTTAAATTTCTGGTCATGTTCATTCACTTGCGGTTGTTTTAGTTATTCTTTCTCTCCCAGACAACTCACTCAAAAATAATGACTCCTTTTAAAGGCACTGTGATTGGCAGGACTATTCCTCATCTGTAAAGTATTCTGTGATAGGTAATTTCCACCCATATTCTCTTTGCAGACTTGGGATTGATAGGGTAGGTGCCAAACTGTCATGTTATAGCCTTTGGTAATTAAAATATAGGATGGCATTAATATTGGTTCTGGATAATTACTTGTTTTTTGAGTATAGCTTTGACAGATATTATGGAAGTTCTCCAGAAATTTGGGTTAAAAAGCTCTTCTGCTACGGAAAGCAGAGATTATATTTTGCAGGTAGGGCTATTTGGAAACCAGTTGGTACCATTTAATGTAAGAAATGGTTGAGTGATTTGTGGAAAATAAGGTTATCTGACAAATTCAGCCCATGTTTCAATTCATAAATCATTCATAAGCTGATCGTGATTTCCACAATGCATTCATTATTCATAAGTGCTCACTGAATAATTTGTGCAAACAAATTTCAGCCTATAGAGTACCTGTGAGTTGTTTTGTGTGTGTATGTGATCATGGTGTTTGGTTTTACTTTCTTACCATACACAACTTTTAAGTCAGAGCATGGATTTTTCTCAGGAAATGTTTTCATGCCTAACTGGCCCTGGACCTCTTCTTCCTTTTTTTTCTTTAACAGAATTTTTGCATGTGCTGCTTTGATGCTTTTCTCTTCATGAAGACTGCGATTCACCTGGTTTCCAGGGGAGTAGGGTACTGGGGGAAGGGAGAATGGGTGAGGAGCAGGAGATGGTAACAGGGAGAGAAATAAAAAGTACCTCCTGGTAATTATATAAATGTTTCAAAAGTCTCCAATAAGAGGTCTTGAGCTGATAGAAAGAAATCCTCATCTCTTTAAGGTGGACAAGAGATTAAGGTGTGGGAAGTATCCTGTTGGCCAGAGGAAGAAGGCTGGAGAGACTCATGTTTGATCTCCCCTGCCATAAGCAGCACTCTAGTGGGCAAAAAGTTACCGAGGTAGGGCTTTGGAGAGAAGGATTTTCTTCAGTCTCTGCCACAGTTATGAAATATGACCTTAAAGTCATTAGACCTGCCTTCTTTGACTTCTCCCCTCTTCACCTGCTTCCCCTATTCAGACTAGGAACTACTTCCAGAAGGGACTGTGTCTGACTGTGGCTGGGCTGTACGTATGGTGGGGCCACGGTGGCATGTGAGGGATGCTGGAGACAGGAGACCTGGAGTCTCTTGCATACAGGTCCTTCCACTCAGCCTCTGTGGCAGCAGTGTGGTGTATCCTGGGTACCTCCTGAGTAATGCACCTTTAATTATTTTCTTCTTCATCTTCTTAAGATGAAAGCTGCTGGCTCAGAGGCCATTGATAATTTTAGGAATCTTAAATTGTTTTCCTTCCTTTATGTATTGCCATGCTTGTTTTAATAATGGAAAACCTCTAAATAAAATGGAGGTACCCTTCCTTAGTTGAACATTCCTAGACAACTAAAGTTCAGAAGCCATTTAATTCCATTACCCTGTAGGGAAACAACTAGAAACAATTCTTCAGGTTTCTCTTCATCAGAGAGAGTGGGTGAATTATGAAAAGGAGTTGATAAGCTACTCATTAAGCAGTTGTTGAGATGTAAATCTTGAGGCAACAAACCTTTTTATCAGTAGTTTGGCTTAACAGACTGTTAACCCTGGTCTGTTTCAAAGTGCTACTGAGCTCTTTTCTTGTAAGGGGAAGTAGAATATGGTATAAAACTGCTAGTTACATCTGTATGTTTCATGTCCCAGGTTTTTTGTTATTGTGGGCATCAGATGTCTTGTGCCCAGACATCTGGAATGATAAGCAAACCCCATCTTTTGTGTATAGACACATAGGTATATCTGGTGGAGTCCTGGAGTTACTAATATGCATCTTCTTGATGAGAAAAACAGTCACACACATCCTAATTATACCTGTTTGGAAAGCAATAAATATTAAGGTTGTCTGATATTTATACAACTGCACCATCCAGAGGCTCTAAGGAAGATTAAAAACAGCATCACGCCTCATGGTATTCAGAATGGTATTTCTGAAGACCTGGGCATTGAGTACAGCTCACGAGAAAATCTGAGGCACCGGCTATTTGAGATTGTGTTTGGATGCTAGAATTAAAGCAGAGAGAAAGGATGCAGCCCAGAATTCCCGTGAGATGTGTGACATTGTTCAAGTTGCATTCCTCAGCCAGTGTCTCTGTTTCTGTGTAGTATTTGTAATGTCAAGAGGAGAGTCTGGATAACTTGTTCAGGAGGTCTGGCTGCCTCTGACCTACTAGGGCAAAAGTTGGAGACCTTCAGCTACCAGGTAAAGGTGCAATTTTGTGATGACAATACCTACTTGGTGTCAGACACAACATGGTGACCTGTTATCACCATTGCATTAGACAGCAATTTTTGCAGGTCTGTTTAGAAATAGTTCCCTTATTTATACCCACTGAACATCCCCATTGCCATCATTGGACTTTATCCCAGTTTCTGAATTCAAAACATATCCCATATGTGAGTTCAGGCATTGAACCTTGGTGTTTGGTCTTCAGTCATAATTCCCAGAATGCAGACAGCTCTCAAAAATTTGGGAAAATTTAACTGAAGATCTAAGTCTGGATTCAAATTTCACTGCTTGTTAGATGCTCTCATAAACTTTGCCAGTCTTTGAGCCACAGAAACAAAGCTGTATTTGCCAAGTAAGATGCAACCAGTTTTCCTGCTGGAGTGGGATTGGATAGTTACGAGAAATATTTTCTCATGTCCAGAAGTAAGCCCTCCAAGGTAGGAACCGAGCACACTTGGAGCAGTATGTTTACTGTGAAGAAATTACTGTTGTGCCTCCAAATAAAAGGGTTGTGTGAAAGAAGAAAAGGGACGGCAGATCTTAAGCCAGTTTTGCTGCCAAAACTAGTGCTTCCTAAAGCTTCACCCTCACTGTAAAATGATGAATAATGTACCATCTTTTATAGTACTTATTTTGTTTGAAACAAAAAAGCAAGCATCTCTGTTAAAGGGCTTATCTTCTACAAGCCCTCAGTTCACCTTCAGTACCTCAATAAGCCCCACAAATAATGTTTACAGTTGAAGAGATGCCATTATACCTTATGCCCTTTCAGTGGTCTTTAGGGAGTATTTGCAAGTACACAGACATAAATGCTATGATCATCAAACCATGTGTCATATGGCACATAGAAATGATATACTATTTAATAAAAAAGCTTTCTTTAATTAAGCAACATTTCATTTAAAAACATGTTCAGACATTTGTCTTGTATATAAGATTAAATAAATATGTGTCGTGGAAAGGGCCAAAATTCTCTAAGCAGTAGATGAAGATTACTTGACCAGATCTGGAGACCTCAAGAAAAGGTATCACTTTGTATGTCCTCTTACATATTTCCTTAAATGATCTTTCCCTTCTCCCTCTGCTTTAGTGGGTACTAATCACCCGTGTAATTGAATTGGCAACACTTTCATTGCTTAGGCTATCAGTCCATATTTTTTACTAAATTCAGCCATCCTTATGTCTAAAAAATTTATGAGCTTTTGACCAGAGAAATTCACAGCTGGAGACTTTTGATCACTCAGTAAGTAAGAAACAGTGGAATTAATTTAGTTTCTTCATGTTCTTGCTCTAACTTTATCCTAAAGATTTGTTTTGAAATTTACAGTTTGCCTACTGAGAATTCACATTGCTGAAGGATTTCAGTGGAAGGAAAAAAAGCTGTCAGTGTACTCTGCCTTCCCTGTTCAGGAAGTTATCCCTCTAAAATGTATCCTTTTTTTGTTTTGCCAGATTTGATCAGTTCAGGACACTCCTCCCTGACTACTCATAAATATTTCCATAGGTGAAAAAGATAATCTTTCTGTATCTTTTCTGTAGCCCAGGCCAGAATATCCTCCTTAAAACAAGAAATCCCTCAGGAAAGAACATCAGGTTCTAATTCTGGAGAGGGAAGGTAGAATCACTAAAAATTAGATTCTGATTATGCATAAGCTGAATAAAGTAGGAATTGGTTAGTTGACACCAACACAAAGAATTGCAGAAAAAAACCCAGGGCTAGCTCCTGCTGCATCCAGTTGATGGAAGGATTCTCGCACTCAAATGGGAACAGCATTGTTTGTTTGTTTTCTGGTGATCTTTCTTTCTTTCTTTCTTTTCTCTACTCCTGACAACCTAGCTGTCAGGAAACTAACCTGCTATTTAATCTAATGATGTGTTTACATTTTTAATCAATTTGAATATATATATCTTCCTCAATGTGACATTCTTCCGCCTTGTCTCCTCCCCCAGATCTAAGCTGGCAGCATTCAAAGTGATGAGTATCTTTCTTCCTTTTTCACTTGAGAAAGTGGCACAGAAGTTAAAGCACTTCAAAGAGATTGTTATCTCTCCATAGCTATTGTATAATTAAACAACAACCTCCCCATACCAATGTACATTCTCCTTGATCTTTAAGTATGAAAACAAAAAGAGGAGGCATCTCCTATGTTTGTCTCATCTAATAGATGAGCATTAGCTTTTCACCTTTCTGCTCTACACTGGTTTGGCTTTGTTGGAAAGAAGCTGAACTATGGCAAAAAGATTTGCATGCTGCTATAGGAAACTACTAATATAATCTCTCTACCAGTTGATTAAATTGTGCGGATGTGTGATTAATGATAGCTTGTTCAAATGTGACCTTTTAAATATAGGACAGGATGTGTGAAGTGACTTGCAAGATTTAATGTGGAGTTCTAAGCTATGGACAAGGGAATGCTTTGCTTGTCCCTTTTGCTTAGCATGCCTCAAATAGGTTTTAGCTGTAGCAAATTAGGTAGAGCTAGATGAAATGAGAGCCACCTCCGGCTGAATTATGCAACTTAAAACAGCTTTAGCGTGCTATTTTTAGATTTAAATATTCCTGCTTCATGGTGGGAGATGCCAAAGTTAATCTGCTTATGAAGATTCAGACTTCTAAAGTTTCCACATGGGGTCTGTTCAAGAAGAAAATAGACTTTCTGTTTTAGTGTTTTAAACAAATTTAACTTTGGATTTTTAATTTAGCTGGAGGAAGCAAATTGCTATCCAGGACCACATTTTGGTATGGTAGATAAATCCTTATTGAGCCAAAATTTTCAAGCATGTAAACTCACATTGTGCCACCGATTTTGATGAAGCTATATGACTTCTGCCATCAGCCAAGGAATTAGCTTCTCTGGAATCAGTCAGCACGAGTGGTAGGAGAGGGGACAGGATGACACGGCACCAGACACTCCTTTTCAGCTGTTTCCACAAAAAAAGCCTGATCAACGGTGCTTAAAAATATCTCTCCTGTTACTGTAAATGACAGTAGACTGACTGTATAGAACAGTAAAAGTCAACGCAAATGAGACAGGTGACAGCATTTTACTTGGTTTCCGACTCACTGCAGTATGGCTTAATGAAAGCATCTTCTAAAAGCCTGTTTATGTTTGAGCTCTAATTCATTGTTATATATAACATAATGATAACTGTTAGTGTTGCTGATCTGCGGTAGAGGGCTGAATGTGCAAATAGCTTTTCCTATAGTCTGGAACTAAATGTTACTGGCCTGGCTGCAATCCCAGCTGGCTGGTTAAAGAAATGTGTCAAGGGATCACAGGAATATAGACATCAGTGGTGCGTTTGGAATTAAAGCTTGCTCTGAGCTCTTGATTCTTTTGCTCTCCTTAAATATTTCCAGCGCAGTGCAATGTGGATAACTCTCTTTAGCACAAAGAACCTTTCCAAGCAAATGTCTGAAGTATGGTTTCAGATGAGTTTTCTCTAAGGAAAATATTTGTCTTTAAATCTTTTCAGCTCTAATTAGGCCCATGTACCTACATTTCGTGTCTGTGTGAGCTGTAATTGCTAACGTTTGCACAGAGGAGCAAATGAGGAGCTGCCATGGCTGCTTTTTAAAATGCAAGCAAGCAGAATCCGGCATCAGGCCCAGTCAGTTTTAATGACTGACTGACTGGTTCTTGTGAAAAAGAATGCAGCTCCACTGCATTCGGAGGCTGCTTAAAATAGATATGCCTTCTTTTCAGAATTGGGGATTGCAAACTCTTCTTCCCTTCAGGGATTAGATTGCTTTGGGGCAGCACTGCCACGGGAAGAGGCTGAGACAGGCCAAGAGAAGCTTGGGGAAGGGCAGGTGTCGTGGTTTAACCCCAGCCAGCAACTGAGCCCCACCCAGCTGCTCGCTCACCTTCCCCCAGTGGGACTGGGGAAGGAATCAGAAGGGTAAAAGTGAGAAAACTTGTGGGTTGAGATAAAGACAGTTTAAGAGGCAAAGCAAAATTCGTGCGCACAAGCAAAGCAAACCAAGGAATCCATTCACTGCTTCCCACCAGCAGGCAGGTGCTCAGCCATCCCCAGGACAGCAGGGCTCCATCACACGTAGTGGTGACTTGGGAAGACAAATCATAGAATCATAGAATCATAGAATGTTTTGGGTTGGAAGGGACCCCTAGAGGTCATCTCGTCCAACCCCCCTGCAGGAGCAGGGACACCGCTAACTAGATCAGGTTGCTCAGAGCCCCGTCCAACCTGGCCTTGAATGTTTCCAGGGATGGGGCCTCCACTACCTCTCTGGGCAACCTGTTCCAGTGTTTCACCACCCTCATTGGAAAGAATTTCTTCCTTATATCTAGTCTAAACTGACCCTGTTTTAGTTTAAAACCATTACCCCTTGTCTTGTCACAGCTGGCCCTACTAAAAAGATTTTCCCTATCTTTCCTATAGGCCCCCTTTAGGTACTGAAAGGCTGCAATCACGTCCCCCCGCAGCCTTCTCTTTTCCAGGCTGAACAAGCCCAACTCCCTCAGCCTGTCTTCATAGGAGAGGTACTCCAGCCTTCGGATCATTTTTGTGGCCCTCCTCTGGACCTGCTCCACCAGTTCCATGTCCTTCTTGTGCTGAGGGCTCCAGAGCTGGATGCAGTACTCCAGGTGAGGTCTCATGAGAGCAGAGTAGAGGGGCAGAATCACCTCCCTCGACCTGCTGGCCACGCTTCAAATGCCAGATGTCCCCCCCTTCCTTCTTCTTCCCCCACCTTCATATGCTGAGCATGACGTCATATGGTGTGAGATACCCCTTGGGTCAGTTGGGGTCAGCTGTCCCAGCTGTGCCCCCTCCCAGCTCCTTGTGTCCCCCCAGCCTCCTCGCTGGTGGGGTGGGGTGAGAGGCAGAAAAGGCCTTGGCTCTGTGTCAGCCCTGCTCAGCAAGAACAAAACATCCCTGGGTTATCAACGCTGTTTCCAGCACAAATCCACAACACAGCCCCATACCAGCTACTGTGAAGAAAATAAACTCTATCCCAGCCAAAACCAGCACAGCTGTGCTTGAGGAAGAAACTGCAGCCACAGGACAGAGGTTCCTTCACTTCCCTCCCAATCCATGATGTAGTTATCAAAAGCACAAGGCTAGGTAGCAGCTTAGGATAACAGCTACAGAAATAAGGAAGGGAGGGAGGAGAAGTAGTTGTAGCTGGTTAGGTAGAGGAGAACCAATTCATTTCTTGGCTCCAGTCCCACTGTGCCCCAGTTCTGCCTGTCCTGCGGGTGCAGCAGATAGGTGTAGGTGTGATGGAGCTCTCTTATTCCCCTTTTTCTTCTTCCCTTGAGGCAGCAGGAGCTGCTTGCTGATCTGCCTATGGCAGAGAGGATGGATCTTAGCTCATTATGCTGTGGATCGAAGCACAAAGGAAAAGGCTTCATTTCTTCTATTTGTGGGTTTTCTTGTTCTGGATGAATGGACTGAAATGATTCTCTCTGTGGAGAATGGGTATGTGGGAGGTATGTGCGTTTCTGTCTCCAGGCAATAGCTTCCTTGCTTCTGGAATTGGTCTTTTGGCCTGATTTTTCACCTTGCCTGGCTATCAGTGTAAGTCAAGATATAGTTTCAGAGATGGAATTATACTACTGAAATGTTACTGATGTGTTAAACTGGTGTGAAATCAGAGTCTTTGCTGCTTGTGTCCACTCCCTGGGAGTAAGGAAGGAGCTGAATGCTCAGGTGAGGTACTAGGTGAGGTACATGAACCCCTGCTAGTGAACCAAAACTATGAGTCTGTTTCATCAGCTTTTATTTACCAGAGTTAAAATGGAGTTTATTCTCTGGGGTTATTGCTGTCACTCATTATTAAAGGTCTAATTAATGCTGTTGATTCTTTATTATTGGTTTAGAATTAATTTCTTATTTCCCACTTCATGAATGTTAGCTATGTAAAAATAAAGGCTTTAATTAATTGACTGAGTTAACTTTTCCAATATACATCAGTCCTACTCCTTCCCACACATGTATCCAGAAGGGCAGAATAAAAGTGACATATGGTAAAAGGAAGCAGAATGTCTAAGCTTAGGTCATTAAAGTGGTAATAATAAAGGCTTCACCAAATGGAAAATACCACCAGTCTACTCCAAGCCGTCTTGATCAACAGTCAATTCATTTTATTGTTTATAGTGTTAATTATTTTTTGAAAAAAAATCCATATAAATTTAATTCATAGCATGGCTGTTAAATTGTAAATAACTGCAACTGCTAAAGCTTTTCCTCTAATAAAACTGTAATTGGCCTTTTAAAGTAACTACACTAATAAATTCCCCTTCTCTCTCCTCCTCATACTTAACAAAGCAGAGATCATTAGTAGCCATAAGTCAGCATCATTCCTTTAGTCCTGTGAAGTTTTGCTAACCTACACCAGCTGAGAATCTGGCCCAAAGCAGGGCTGAGACAAGGGAAGAGAAACATCACCTACAAGGCATTTGTGTATAGGATTGTTACTCTGGCTGAAGTCAATGCTTTGCCACCTACAGAGGAGCAAAATAGGGCATTAAAATTACACTCATTGAGATGTTTTATACACAGTGATAGAAATTTGGAGTAAAAAATATGGTGCCATTTTGCAGTTACTGTAAGTTATATATTAAACTGATTTTGTCAACATGCTAAACAAATGGTAGCTGTAATCCTCCTCAGTATGTCTCATGTGGTGCCTGTTGTAGCACCTCTGCACCTTCCAATCCACAGTGTACCTGGTCTCAACAGTGTGGTTGTAAAATGGGGCAAAACCCTAGATTCATCCCGTTTTAGTCCTGTGGCTTGGATCAGCAGAACTACATCTTTGAACTGCCTGGGCACCTGCTGTGGAAGGACAAGAGCTTCCAAAGGGTGAATGCTTTTATAAATTATGATCTGAATGATTGAGCCAGGCTGCCTAGGCAGTGTGTGGTGAAGCAGAGGGATGAATGGAGGTCTTCCAAATTCTGAATGGCCTGTGACTTTAGGAATGTCCTCTCCTTCACAGCAATCTTAGAGGGACTGTTCTGATGTTTTGTTCTTGCTCCCCATGCCATTTCTGGTAGCAGCCTTGCCTAGAGATCACCTCTTTCTTAAAATCACCTTGGATAACGCAATTGTTTTGTGCACAAAAGTCACAAGAGTGCTTCAGTTTTCTCTGCTTACTACTGTCAGTAGATTTCTGGGTTTTGGATGAGAAGCCTCTCTTAGTGGTTAGGGTATTTCCAGGTCGCTTCATCTACAGATTCTGCATTAAATATTGACGCTTGTACGTGCAACCTTTACAGTTTTGCATGTGTACAGAAGGTTTTATTCATGTCAATACACGTTTGCAAGTGCAGTGATCCCATTTTCTTGGGTTTGTACCTGCAGATTCAGTGTACCTTTTCATTCATACAGCAGGTATCTGATATTTTGGCAGCAATTTGCCCTGCACAGGAGTATGGCAAAAGCCCCAGGTTGTGGAGCACAGTCCTGGAACTTGACTCTGGTTTCAGGCGCTGGGTTGTGCAAGCACATATCCTTGCTTCTCCACCAGATGCAGGACGAGGCTCTCCCCCTTACTGGCAGCAGTCCCCCAGCCTCCACAGTCCCTTTAAGGTCTAGAGAAAGGAAGCCACCCAAGATGTCACTTAATGATACTGCTGTAGCTGCAGTCTCCCAGCTGTACATGGAGAACCATTGCTCCTGTTACAGACGTGGGAGTGTGTACACACACCAGAAATTGGCCCTTACATGTCAGATTGCAAGAAACCTGCCCTGGTGACTAATTATCCTGAGTCTGCAGGGTAGCTTGCTGATTCCCTGTAAATAGCACTTAGTCTAGTCTCAACCTGTTAAAAGTGTATGATGATTAATGTTTTTTTCCCAAGTATTTCATTTTGACAGCACTATAAACAAAAGCACTTCTATGTATCTTTCTGCGCTGAATTATTTATTTGAATGTAGATATGAATCATTCTTTATTGCAGAATACAGTGCAGTCAGGTCCTAGTACTAAAACATCAGTGCTAATTAGCTGGAAATAAAATTGTCAAAAATACTTGATCCTAATTAGGGTCTTTTTAATGTTTATACACTGTGGACTCGATCTTCCTCCCAATGACTGTGTAAATCTGGAATACTTTCATTGGCTCTAGTATGATATTCATGCAAATAAGATGGTAACTATATGGCTTGTTCTTACGGTTATTATATGCTGTTAGCTAAATAAGAAAGCAGTTCAAACTTTAAATTGTTGATTAAGTAAAATCAGTCCACATTTCCTGCTGCATATCTAAAGCATAAAAATTTTAGCAGCTATGCAATTCAAGAAATACAGGTCTGACTATACTCTGAAAAATAACTACATAATCTTATTTTATATACAAATATGCATAGATGATTAACTGATTCCTTTTTTATATTAGCTGGAATTCTTCAATTTGTATGGCTAAAGTATTAGAATTTATCTGCATGACGAGCAATACCGAGTCATACGTGTTTAAAGTTATTCAATCAATCAGACTGTCTTTTTCTTAAGTGAAGCTCAGCTACTTCTGGATGTAATTCCTCAGCTTTTTCCCATCCATTTTCCCAATCTCCATGTTCAACACTCAGTCCTCAGCCTTGTACTTCTGTCTCAAGAGTTTTGTAGAATAACCTTTTGAGGGTTGGGCCCAAAACCTAGATTTAACCAGATGTGAAATGGGTTTGGATTTAGCATTTTACTGAGACAAAGCTTTTTTATCCAAATCTTGCCGAGCTTGAAATAGGTCACATACAGTGAACTTGCAGGTCACAACCTTGATAGGCAGGAATTTTTGAATCCTGAGTTGTCTCCCACTGGCCCCTACTGATCTGCCCAGGACCTCCAGAGGCGCTTCTACAATTCCTCCAGTCCAGGCTTTCTATGCTGTAGGGTGTTCTCTCCAAGCTCCATGCCCTGTATTTTATAAGTGTAAGGACAAAGAAAAAGTATGTATACTATGTTTTTCTGAAATGAAAGTGAACTTCAAAAATCCTAACTGCTTTTTGTTAAGAGTTAAATTCAATTCAGATGTGGTTATGCCAAAACAACATGGTTGCAAACTGTTTATTGTTGCACCTACATAGGTAGAAGCTAAAATAGAAGACATTTTTTTTGCAGCAAATAATTGACATGTTATTTTTCTTCTTTATAAATTGCTTAAGGGGGCTCATGATTTTATTCATATATTTATAAATTTGTTATAACTCTTAGGATAATTCTGTAGCTAATTCTTGAGCTGTTAAATAGTTTATAAACAGCTTTGAGGATTTTACATTCAGAATTCAGGGGTTATCAGTAGCTGGTTTCCTGTGTTCATTACTAGCTCTGGGTTCTTGCTTTTTCATGGTCTGTAGGATGAGTATTGGGTCCCTGTGTGGGACCTTTAAGGGCAGCTGCAGTAGAAAAGAAATAATAGTAACTTTAACTGGGCTGATTTAGCAGTGCAGCATATTAGGTTTCTGGTATGACCATCCCACTTTGAATCTTGCTGTCTGGCAGTATTCTCTAATGTTTAGCCCTAAACTGAGTCAGGTCTGAGCCCCAGATCAGGGTGAATATACCCTGTTACCGCAGACATTTACTCGGGGATTTGCTCACCCCAGCATCTCTTAGGTCGAGTCAGAATAGAACTGCTTTGCTGTTTAGTTGAGAATTAAATTAGGGAGGTTTTCTGAAGAAATAGATCTTTTTTTTTTCATGTAGGTCCTGAATGAATACCGAGATGAGACTGTTTCCCTGTGACAGACTCCCTTGCTGCCCTGAGTTCTGCATTATGGGGACTTGAGCCTGGTCCTGTCCTGCTGTAGCCCCATTAGCACAAACTTGAGAGGCTATCTAGGGAGTGCACAGATGTATAGTGACACATGCGTTTGTGTCTGATGAAATATGATCCAATAAATGGAGAGATTGCATTTATCACCTGTCTGAGGAGGTCGGGTAGGAAACAGGGTAGATGCCCAGGAAAGGACTATGCAGCGTGCTTTAGGTTATATCTCATTTCATTCCAGAAACTCCAACTCAGTCAATTCTGCTGCATTTAAGATGACTGTAATGAGGGATGTAATGTCTCTGTGAATTATCTGAAAATCTTTTAAAAGCTCCATCACTATTTTTTCCCTTGAGATTAAAGACTAACCCTGGGCATTTGCCATCTAGGAATCTACCTAATTACCTGAGGTTATATGCCGGTCAGTGAGAGATACTTTATGAAGGACAGGAGAATTGTTGTAGTGTTTGAAGAGTCAGTAACTGGGTACATCATTCCCCTGGAGATTGGTTTGAGGAGAAGGAGCTAGGAAAGTCCTGATCTCCTAACAGGAAACTCCTATTTCATGAGATGAGCCATCTCCTGAAGTGGGTCGTCTCCCCACCCCTGGGACTTCCCCACAAAGTGACTGGGTTGCATGAGGCTTCAGACTGGGCAGAAGACAAGGCTCAAAACATCTATTGCTGCATCCAAGAAAGTCAGTGGCTGTTCATAGATCCAAAGGTATTTCCTCTAGTTATATAGCAAAATTCCCTTTCTAGTCTAGTGAGCAAAAAAAATATAAGGATGCTATCAGCCCTTCCCCTCACAGAGACAGTCTCATGCACTACTGCAGCAGCTCTGCAGCCCCTTTTGCTTCATTGCTTTCCCTGCCTTTCCCAGGCTGCACTCTACTGCCTGACAGGGTCCCAACTCTTTCAGAGCATTTCAACTTGCAAAATATAGTTGCTTATATGGAGCAAGTACTTTTCTCATTCCTTGGAGATCCATTGTCTCTGTTTGCCTTGTGTCATTGACATTGCTCACTGGCTAGTTCTCCTGGGTCTTGTATTGCACAGATTGGATGGAAGGAAAGGGGTCTCATTTGTCCAAAAGCAAGATGAGGGCTGTGGTATGTGTTTGCAGGCTTGAGTTATTGCTCCCAGCTATCCTCCTTACCTTCCTGTTGGAGATGGCTAAATGAGATGCATCCCCTCTCTAATCACTGCAGTATGCAATCAGGCCTCACATTGGTATGCTGGGCTTTACAAGATGGTTGGACTACTGCTCGATCTCTCTGCTGTGGTATCAGAAGTGAGGAGGATGGTCACTTCATAGTGCCAGCTGAATTTGGTTCCCATCCCAAGTCAGAACCCACTTGCCTTGAGGGACTGTGATGAAGAAGAGTTCCAGATGATAGATGGAGAGCGGTAAAAGCCCAGCCTTGCACTGATTTGTCATTAAGTCCTTCAATGAGAAGGCCTCATGATGCTTAATACCCACTGTGAGAATTATGAGGTGATTAATAGTTATTAAAGGAGGTTTGTTTCTCCCACTAAGCTGTTTTAAAATTTGTGCTGTGAACCCTGCTCAGCAATGCAGTAGAGAAGCAGAATAAATACTCTTGTAGTTAGATCATACTCTACTAATGTGGTCTTTTTCCTGACCAGCTCAGGACAGCAGAAATATGGATGCATCAAACCAGGATCACCCAGCTTCTGCCCATCCCTGGGTCAACAGCTCTTCAGGTTGACCTTAAACTGGAGATAAAGTGCTGTATGTGCAGTAGCACTAGGAAGCCTTTAAAACCCAGTGGCCTGGATCTGGCTTGCAGCAAATACGCTACCAATAGGTAGCCTGCACTTGCAGGCAGGGCTGATCTGAAGGCACACCCTGCTTATACTTGTTTAGCCAACATTACCAGTTTCTTTTCACCAATGAGGAAATATTTCACTGGTACCTCTCTATCCTAAGCAAGAGCAGCAAGGGAAGCCCACAGCGGAAGCCAAAATTCAGACTTCATTCAGAGAGTAAAATCCTAGTGCTGTTGAACTTGGGGGTAGAATACATCATTAGTGCGAGGTGCTCCCATTCATGGTGCTGAGATCCAGGACAAACATAGTACAGGCTTGGGAAAGGATGGCAGTCTTAATTCCTTCTCACATGATCTAAGTTTAAATTGGGTCCCTAGGTATAGTTCAATAATAAATATGTAATAAACTATTGAACTTTTGAATGTTTTCCCTGGAAAGTTATAAAATATGCAAAGTTTGACTTGAGAGACTGAAATGGATTCTTCAGTCATGTTTACCCAGTAGATCATACATGTTTAGTAAGGATTTTAAATCCTTTATTAGGGTTACTCAAAAGAGGTATTTTGTTCTAGAAGTTAAATAAAAATTTAGGCAGGTGTAAGCTACTTACAGTTTTTCCAAGGCACTGGAATGGCTTATTGTGATTTAATCTAGCCTAAAAGAGCACATTTAGAAAGTATTTTTAAGTACTTGGAAGAAATATTATGACACTTTGTTGACAAGGTAACTCTATCTAGACAGCAACATGAGGAAAAACTGAAAAGACAGGGATTACTTGACTTGGAAAAAAGAGTAAAGAACATTCTAACGTATTTCTGCAATGCTTCCCTCAGCTGAATCTGATTAATAGAAAGTTATAAGGGTTGTGGATTTTCATGCTTTTTACACCATATCGTAGGACCGTGAGTTCTAGCAATGCATGGTGTTAAAACTAAGTATTTCTTTTTATGTATTGTGCACAGAAGTGCTTTTTAAAGCATTGGGAAAATAGACAGTTGCTTGGTGGTTGCTGCTAAGTAATATTTTATATCATGCTTCCAGAAAGTAGTTTTCTCCGTAAAAGTTGCTAAAACACAGCTTATCAAGCCTTGATTTTATTTTTAAGCTATAGAAAACTATGTTTAAAACATAAATGTTATCCAGAATCTTTCCATCTAAACATGGCAAGTAAGTATAGCAAAAATGAATTGATTTTCAGACTGAATTGCCTGAACCATATTTCACACGTTAGAAGATGCATAAACACATACTAGTAGAAAAGACTTGGCCTTGAAAGTGCTCTGCTTATATATATATAGGAATCTATAGGATGAGGTTCTACATTTATTTTATAAGATTGCCAACACAGAATTGGAGGAATTTCTTTACAGTAATTAAATATATTACCTGAGAGAGAATGTAGAAGTTAATTTTAACATTTTATTTACTGCTTCCCTGGGCCTTCTACATCTAAGTAAACTGGAACTGGGATTTTTTTTTTTTTTTTAATTGCTGAAATACTGCCACTTCTTATTTATTCTTAGTGGTAGTATCACACTTCTATATGATGTTTTTAGGGTAAAATAGAATGTCCAAGTTAGTAATAGTCAGAGTTTTATTCCTACCACAGAAAATAATGATTTATTTGACTTTGGCCATCTTGTAAACATCCTGGTGCAGAGGAACCAAGCAGAGAAATACATAAGACATCTTTATTGATTTATACATACAATGACATTTACAGTGTGTAGTTGCCCAAAGTAGCAGCATACAATTTGATCTGAGCATGGATATAAGCTCTCAGGCTCAGCCTCAAGAATAAACAAAATGGCAAAACTGGAATTCAAGGAAAACCATAGACTGAATCTTCTGAAATAGTTCTAATTTATTTTACACGTTGCTCAACTTAAATCATCAGATCATCTTTCTGTATCAAAATGGCAATTTTTTTTTTGGAAGGCTGCTTGCTGTAGATGGGAGTTTTTGAGGGAGTGAAGGTCACCACAAAAAACTCAGCAGTTACATGATACATTCTCTGAAGCACTGGCATGATTTCTCTAATACAGACATAGGGAAATTTTGAAGTATACCATTGCTGTGCCAGCAACGAGAGCTATGTCAGCAGATCTAAATCCAAACTTCTGATTTTTTTGTGAATTCAAGACTCTCATCAAGTCATGTGCAAAGGTGGACCTGTATCAAAACACTGTAGGTAAGTATATCTGATTCTGGTGTAGATCAAACGTGTTGCACGCTCCTGTACTATCAATAGGCTTTACAAAATACAATGCAAAATCTTGTATCTGAGTTGGACCTGAGCATTGTAACATCTACTCAAATAATGTCATTGGATTGTTGTACTTGTGGTCACTTTGGTGATTCTGGAGACACACAGAAGGCAAACATGATTTTACGCCTCTACTCAGTAGTGGAGTTGAGAGCAGAAGAGAGTTTGCTCTCTTCCACAGATGGGTTTTATATCCAGTCCAAGGAGAGAGGAAATGTCCTCTTACATGGAACAATGCCAGTTTGAATCCTGATGAAAGGATTAGTGTCTTTGGATCTGGGCCCTGGAAATGGCTGATTTAATACTATGTCTTTTACCATTTATCTTGGCAGCTGATGTTCTACCAGTGGCACTGTGTGTTTATATACAGGGTTATCCAAAGAGAAGAGTAAATGGAAGGAGGGGAGACACCCATGACTTGTCTAGGTCATGTTGTTGTAGTAATGTATTCCCAGTGCCAACCTGTATGGCTGCTTCCCCTAAAACCTCTTGTCTGTCATCAGCATGTATTTCAATTTCCCTGTGGTGTATTTGGACTGTGTTTTAGGCCACATATTTTTAAAACAGCTATTGGTAATTTCAAAACCTTTTACTATCTCCACCGGACTTTGATTCCAAGGACAGTGGGTTATAAGAGCTGGAAGACATATCCAGTAGCACTTCTATGGACAATGTCTTCTGCAGGGAGCATGTTGCTTTTTAAAAGACCACACGGTTAACTTCTTAAGACTGTTATTTGTGAAAGAGAGAAGAGAACTGAATATGTCACATCTTGAAGCCTGACTTTTGACAGCTCCGCTCCTTATTTCCAACCAAGGAACTACTGTTGTTTATTCCTTTCTCAGAGAGATTCAAGTAGACTGGAAGTAGGCTGAGGATGGGCACTGCAGAGTCTCGCCTTGAATGTCTTCTGTTCGTGAGGCTAAAGATGCTGTTAGGTGAAATGTTGGGCTGCTGGGAAAATACTACAACCAAGCTGCAGCCTCAAGAGCTCCCTCTGAGTTTACCAGATAAACTGTGCTAAATTTAATGGGAAACTGAAATCATATTCATGGCTTTCACTGTAGCATATTTTCAGTTAAAGGGATCTCATTGCAGGGTATGTGTCACAGCAAAGCATAGATTTTGCATTGCTTTCTTAGAAAGCGTTGGACTGTCCCCATTTAAATGTACTGTACTAGGGATGTTATTGTTAACTGTGCATTGACACAGTATATTGTGTGAGTGATCCGAGTTTTAATGGCTTTATACTCTCCGTCAACATGATGTATCATAATTGCTTTTTTGGACCAGTTACAAGCTGAGCGTAAATATTTAGTATTAATGAATTCAGGTTTATTATGTGTAAGTGTATCTGCAGTGCAGCAAATATGCATCCATCCATGAAGCATCTTAGCGTGCTCAGGGCAGGACTTCCCTCTCTCTTTCTCATCTTCCTCTTCTTCCTGCTTATCTGCCTTCTGAAGGGCAAACCATCTTGCCTCTCTTTCTCCAGTTGTTACTGGTCCACTCAGCCTTGGCACTTGACCACATCTACGGGCCACACTTGCATTTCTGTCTGTCAAGTCTTTTGTTATGAGCCGATTGCCCAAATAGTTAAATCCATTCACAGGTCACTGGCTGAGGGCTGTACCATATCGACAACATGAGGTGTTTTATTTTATTCTTTTTGTATGTATCTTGTTTTTTATATATCATCAGACTTTTGCTTCTCCTGCCAGTGTGCTGGGGAACTTTGGAAAGCAACATGGGAAAGAATGAAATGACAGCTGTAGATAAGCCAAAAGCACATTCTGCCTTTGCTTTCCAGGTCTGAGGTCTCACTGCAAACCCCTTCTGTGCTCTCAGGCCAAGGGTTTGCCTTCTGCTGCCATTGTCAATTGTGTCAAAAGAGTGAGCTGGGGGGGGGTGTCTCTGTAGTGTCAACAGTGTCTTTCTGAACTGAAGTGATCCGTGATGGTTCCCCCTCTCTGAAGGCTCTGGTGCTGCGTTCTGGCATGCTGCACTGCATTCAGACCAGTACTTGCTGTGTATTTCAGAGGTGAAATTCTAACCACATAGAGAAAAGCAGGAGCGTGACAGAGGGGAAGGATGGTTCTGGGTTTGTGATTGCAGCCTGGGAATTACAGGGCGTGGGTTTTTGCTCGGTTGTATGTTCTGCATCATCTTCCAACCTTTGAAATGGGGCAACAGCAGTTATCCCACAGAGATAAGTAAATGATTAGGAGAGGCTCAGGTACGGTAAGTCTGTGAGACTATATACAAGACAGCTGTACAGACTGGACCCCACTTTCTCAGTGGGTCTTCTGAAGTCCTTGTCGTCCTCCTGCTGTGCAGCTCCATCTGAAGGCCTCGCTCCTCTTTGTCAAAAGAAACGACATCTATCAGTGTAGACTCAAGGGTGGCCCCTGCTTTCCCCAGTGCTCCTCATGCTCTCCTTTACCCCGTCCCTAGATTAAGATCAACTGCCGTAAAATGCTGTCAGAAGGAGGCATACAGCTGGCTACAGCAGTGATGGTGCTGGACATTGCATTCCAGTTCCCCAGTGTATAACAGCAAGGGTAATTGGTGGTCCTGCAGTACAGGGGCCATGCAGAAAGCGGAGGAAAGGACTGTGAAAAGATGAGACTAAAACCAAAGGCTGAGAGAAATGAGAAAGAGAGCAGTGGGTACAGAGACAGTTTATATTCTGAAACCGAACAAGATGCTGCTAGTCTTCTGTGAAATTGGTTGGATACCTAGTGATAAGCTAATGCTTAGTAGCAGTTTTCCCCCTCATGAGAGTATGAGTCCTACATACCCAGTTTTATTTGGTGTCTTTTCTAATAAGGGCAGAGGATCTTCTTGCGAAGGCATGACTGGGGTAGAGCCAGGCTCCCTCTGCATAGGCTTGCTGGTCTGACGAGATGCTTCTGAGCTGTTAGGGCTCTTGGGGAGATGAGAGCCTCCGGGGGGCTGGCTGTGATGGACCTGCCTGCTGGACACAGGCGTGCTTGGCCCTACCTCAGCAGGGGGTGTGGACAAAATAAATGCAGGGGAAGGGAACAGAAGGTGTCGAGGCCACCTTGTTCCAGTACAGGTAGCAGGCCAGTGGCTTAGTCTACTTATCTCAGTCCCAAGCCCCTGTTGGCCTGTGGCTTCAACATTTGGTAGCCAAAGAGAACACACCGTTCTGCAACAGTCATGTAATTGCTCTATGTCTGAGATGACCTGTCCTGTGGTTAATAATGTACACACATTTCACAGAACTGCCCCAAAAGTGGTGGGCATTCTTGGTGATTGGGATAACTACATCTCTAATGCCAGCAATAAAATTGCCATTTATATTAAAAGCCCCAGAGTGCTTAAAATTTAGTTGGAAGTTGTAGATGAGACCCTGCTTAATTTTCTCCTGCCCTTGCAAAATCACAGTCAATTTTTACTGCTGTTTTTAATAATAAATTGGGGAAAATGTGCATGCTGTAAACCTGTTAGCTCTGATTATTTAAACTTAAGAGTTTGGTTTCTTTTTTCTTTGTTTTTTAAGTGCTAATAAACAACTTTAATAAGATTTTTTTAAAAAAATGAAGACAAGTAATAAGGCCTGTTTTGGGTAGCTTTGAGGCCCAGCTGTTAACTGATGGAAAGCCTTTCTCATGTAATCTCTTGTAATTTACTTAACATTGCTAATATTTTACAGTCATGACTGCAGTGGAATAAGAACTCTACAATCATTCTGTAGGGAACTGAGCCCTCAAATTGCATATAAAAACTCTGTTGCTGGAGCTTGCTGCAGATTCAACTCACTGAGCTACTCAGTGGTTTTATTAGCAATATTAACTAAGAGCATGTGTACGTCTGCTCTTGGAAATTTTAAAGTTGCTTTGGAGAATTCCAAAGTGGGTTTCCATTGTGAAAGAGTCATCAGAACAAGCTTGTATTGCTAGTTGCCATATAACCTTCATATGTCTAATAAAGAAACTGTCTAAGTTGTTTTGCCCATTGACCAGCTAGTCACTTTAAACGCTAGTGGAGGCAAGCTTCTTTGAGGGTCTATAATTACTTTTTTTTTTTTTTTTGTTCAGTCTTCCAAGTGTAAAGTCAAAACTGTATAGATTAATTTCCTTTGCCTTAATACAACAAGATTCAGAGTCTATGGAACACATCACTGCAAGCTCACCTTAATAATAATCTGAGTTTATAGACTCACCCAGCCTGAAAATAAATTGAAAGGTACTAAAATTAGTTTCTCACAGGAACATTTTCTGCCACAGAAGTTCTAATGAGCAGGTAACGGTCAGACTTGGTAAGGACCAGAATAGTAATAAAACATATCAGGAATGAAAGCTAGCAAAAAAATAGAAAATGCAGCAAAACAAGAAGGATCAACAATGGTCATTATTCCCAAAGAGTACCAATGGAGTTATTAAATTACGTATTGGAGCATTGTCCTTGGGAAATGGCACTCACTGAGACTGAAGCTTTCTGCATAAGATGTGTAAATTGGGGGGGGGGAGGTATATGCTTGTGTATAACTGTCTTAAGGAAATTTTGGGGAGCTTAAATCGCAAGAACTTTGTTTTGTGGGTGATTTAGTCCCTGTTTTGTCTGTCAGTTACCTTGCCCTTTGCAGTTAAGAGGCAAGACAGAGGAACAGCCCTGAGGTGACCAAGTGACTCGGGAAACCCATCTGACTCGCGCTCCTCCCGGCTGAGCCACAAGATGCAGCAGGGCACAGAGTGCTCCTCTCCAGGGACAGCCTTAGTCACTTGTGCAGCCATTCATGTGCACTGCAGTTACACTGAGTGACTTGACTTGTAAGAAATAAAGTTGACATTTGTTTATTTCCATAGAAAACAGGACTGTTTGTTGATACCCAGATCTAACCCCGTAGTCCTAACAAAGCATATAAAGCATCAGTGGGAAGGGTCCAAGCCTGGCTTTGACAATGGATGTGATGTGACTGTGATAATGGGAGGAAGGGTCCAGGGAATGTTGTCCTGCTCAGGTTTCTCAGTTTTGTAGTGTTTTTTTCAAACCTGAGACATTATGTTGCATTTGACCCTCTGGTCTCAAAAGCAAGATGCTACTGATTTGATCAGCTTAGATGTTTGCTTCCTACAAGCCTGCCTCTTTGATAGCTTCATGACTTCGCAATCAGGCAGATGAAATAGGTAGTTGGTTCATATTCTGACAACTGATGTAAACCTTTTGTGGAAGTAATATCGATGTCATTTAAATGAGATCTTTAACTGCTCTCATTGTACATCAGTATTAATACAGGAATTCAGTCTTTCATTTCCTGGCTGTATTCCCGTTTTCATCCATAGACTTTCTTTTTTCTTTTCAGTTCAGCAGCCAAATTTGGTGTTTGTCATGAGAGTGAAAAATGTACGGAAATAGTTTATTTCTATCTGTCATTCCTATACTACTTGTGGTGTGTGCAAGTGGAAAGGTCTAATAAGAGATTTAAGGATATGTCTGGCTTGCCTTTTTCTGGTATGCACTACTCAATTCTGCTGAAAGTGAGGAATAAATGAGTACTGTTCATTTTCCTATAATTTGAAGCAGTCCATTTTCTCTTAGCCTGAAATTCAGGTTATTTCCCAATCCTATTGTGTTCAGAACGTGAAGGAAACGCTCAATCTGTTCAGTCCTAAAAAGGAAAATTCAAATGCGGCTTTAACGTGTCTCTTTGCTGATGTGGGCTTTCTCTGACGCACATTGATTGCCTGTCATACTCTGTAAATCAGAGTTACATATCTGCATGCCCCATACTACTACTGCTAAAAAGGGATCTAATTGTTTCTCTATTCAACTTGAAGGGCAGTAAACACAGATTAATAAGTATATGCATAAATAACTTGTATTATGAAAGCTTATAATTTGCATTTATTTTTATCTGCATTTCAAGAATTATAGATGCTAGCTCCTGTGAGACAACCCAGTTTTGTCACTTTCCCAGTAGGGAATCTCTGGGAGATAACTTTCTTTCCTTGACACTATTCTTCCATAAGCCCTCTTGAAGTTGATCTGGGTCTTGAATCAAAGCTATCCTAAAGATTTTACTGGATACACCTGTGAAGCATGAACTCCCTTTTAATATCTGAGGGTAGATTAAAAACTTCAGCTTGAATCAGTCAAACATCTGCAAAACTCTGTTGTTTTAATTACCCAAGTTTTTTCTTAAGTGTCTTGCAGTCCTTAGATTGTGTTTAGTTTTCCCTTCCAGAATCCAACAGCAGGATTACAAAAGAGCTTTGGCTCTCATTTTTAAGAGTGTTGTTACTCATGGATGCAAAGCAAAGCTTGAAAACGTGACCACAAGTAACCATATAACTCAAACCCCCCAATGGGAAATATGCTGGTTTTACCCTTTACCTCTACACAGATGCTAGAAGGCACTTTTTAGAGCTACAATAATGCAACTGTGCTGCTTCTATCTTTTCTTACCTCTAATCATCTGCTTTTGTTGTAAAGCAAGGCAGCCACTGGCTCAGTAGGCTAGGTGCTGATGGGCTTTATTTAACAATTGTTACCTTTCACTTCTTACTGAGTGAAAAATAAAACACAAAGAGAATCTAGAGATCAGAATAAGGAGCTGGTCATCACCAGAAACGTTAACATTTATGCATGCCATTCTAGGTAGCCTAGAAAACCATTTCCCAGGCAAATTCACAGAAGTGTGTGTGTGAAGTCCAGTGTGGTTCATCCTTCCTGTAACTCAGTAGCCCTTTACTGCATTTAGTAAGTGGATGACGGTGCCTATTAAAAGATGTGTTGCAATGACCTCTCTGTAGGACTTGAAAGGCTGCCAGATCCAGTACTATACGTAATGGCCCAGAACGTTTGAGTCAAGGCTGCTGTGGTTTAAGGTTTTTATTGGGAGACCATCTTGAAGGAATTTTTTTTTAGTTGGTGCAAGTAAGCACACAGCAGCAGGCTTCTGTGTCCTGTGTGGGCACTGGGCAGCAGGGCAGGGAAAGGGGCATCATGTATCCTGGAGCAGAGAACAACAGTATTTTCTTGTTTAAAGAAAAAAGTTTAATTGCTCTTACTAGAGACATGCAGGTATCCCTTTTTGCTGCCTTGTCTGCAGACCAGCAGATTTGGGCTGCAGTGCTTGCTGCATACATACATGGTGTCTCTGAGTCCCTTGCTGGCTTAAGTTGCTTTAAAGTAGACTGCTGCCTGCAATGTAGCATTGGGAGATGGAAAAACAGTTCATATTACATCAGGGTTGTCGTTTCTAGATAGAAGACATTTTAATGGGCTTAAGTGACCTAGAAATGTACATAAACTAAAATTTACTACAGCAGCTTTGCAGATTTTAATAGTAATTCTTGGTGTAAAGAAAAGCAGCAACACATTATTTTTGGTTTGTCATCTTTTTGTAAAATGAGGTCCAGCCTTTGTGTAACCTCAGTGGCCACAGCTCACCACCTCAGCGCACAGAAAGGACTATTTCTTGCAAGCTCAGATACTTCAAACATGCCACTCAGTGAATGACAGCTCCAAAGGTTACCTGAGGAATAAAGGGAGTTTACACACTTTTAGTATGAACAGCACTGAGCTGATCACCTCTCATGCAGGGAACTAAACCAGTATGTTCCCCGCTTAATTTACTTATACCATTGAATGCAGCTTCATAGGCTGTAGTGATGATCCTTCAGGCAATGTAAGTACATGTCACTAAAGAAGCATTTAAGTATTACCTTCCTTCAGTGTCAGAGCTTGTTGGGTGTAGTTTTCGCTCAACTATTTGGCAAAAAGCTCCCCCTGCAAGAAAAAAAAAAAACAACCCGGACTACAACACAGCAGCAACCAATAAATAATAATCAGCTGAACATCCCTATTTGCAAAAGTAATCGTGAGAGTGATGAAAATCGGTGTGTGCTGATTTTTAGCAGCTTTGGCAGTTTATTGCCAGCTTTTATTGTAGCCAGTTGTCTCTGGGACTGTCTGTCCCGTATTTGTAGAGACCCTTTAGTAGTCTGCTAGAGTTACTGGGTCTGGCCCATTAGCTCTGTGCACGGATACAGAGGAGAGAAGAATTTCTGTACTTTGCATTTGGACAATTCACCTTGAGTTCTAAAGGGAATGCACAGGCATGCAATGAACATATTGGAAGACCTAAGTGTGGAATTGGCACTCTGAGTGCATGTATGCATGGAACAAGCTGTGCTTTTCCTGGCTAGCCTCTTTCAGCATCCTGACTAAAATCACTAAGTCTTAATCGCCTGTATGCCCATTACACTTGCTTTTCACACGCTCTGATGTGCAATATTAAATCAACTGTGTTTCTGAATATACAGTGTCCTTTTTTATTTATTTCTCTGAACAAATAACCACCTTCTGACAACCCTGGCTAAGAAACTGAAATCCATCAAGGCAGGAAGAGGGTTGTTTTATATTATTATTTCTAAATTTAGGTGTGAAGCACATTAATATTCTGTTGTGGCAATACTGGTCACTTTGCAATGGATAAAAAAGTGATACAAGCAGAGAGATTTTCAAAGTGGCTTTGTATCTTAGTAAACAAACCTCTCCAGGCTTTGATGCTGAGAGCTGTCGATACTGATGTGCAGGATTTCATGTAGTTTTATTTACCAGATTGACTGTCCAGGGAAGGAGAGAGACCAATGTACACATCTGTGTGGAGTGAGTCCCTTTCCTGTTTTCTGGGTTTATCACAGCTGTGAAAATGTTTCACTTAGGTTTTGGAGTCTTTGTTTCATTTTGCAAGACACAGACAGATATTCATGCTGTCCAGTTAAATCACAAAGTGGTGATTGACAAATGAGCTGAAACCTTCCCTCCAGAAATCAGAAGGGACAGAGAGATGGTAATATGTATACTTAATAGCACAAGGTTAATAATGCTAGCTGTAAAGTCAAGGCAATGGACTCCGGCAGGGCTGTCCCAGTGCAAAGAAAAAGGATTTTTCTGGTGAAGATTTCTATGGGTTCTAACACCTGTGACAGTAAGGCAATATACCCAGCAGAGCGTTTATGTGGTTTAGGGTTGGGTAAGCTGCAGTAAGTTAAATTCTATTGTTCCCTGTGCAAAGACCAATTCAGCACACAGAAACATTGTAAGCGGGGAAAATACCCAAGTAAGCCTTGTGCCATTTTGTAGGAACTTGCACTGTGGATTTCCCTTAAATATAAATTTTAAAATACATTTTGTAGATTAAAAAGGATTTAGTCTCATTTAAATTGCTAACATGCAGATGCTTTTTTAGTGACTACAAACTCACCCTAAATATCTATGAAAGCACTACCTAAAATTTTACCTGGAATATTTGGATATATGCCTTTTCAAGAGAATGCAGACCCCTGAGTTTTTTCATGTGCTGAAATGTCTGGAAGCAAAACTGCCCCATGTGACTATAACTGATCTGGAGTGGTGAGCTGCCAAAAGACAAGCATTTGCATAAAACTGTCCCTTCAGTGGAGCCTGCATCCCTGTCACATCCCCACCGTGCCTGTGCCACTGAGACCCCCCCAGGCTCTGTACACCAGGCAGTGCCTCTCCCTTTCTTCTATGGCATTTATAAAATAAAACAGAGACAAGCCAGCCCAGGGAATATATTTTGAACTGAGAGTTATGAATTACAATATCAGAAGAATTATATGAATAACTGGAGTTTCAGGTCACTAGCTGAAGAAAAAAAAATCTGTATGTTTTGCTGTGGTTCATGCTGAAGTGAAATTTGGGAGGGGTTTTCCTCCAAGATGAAATGTTGTTCTTCCTGTTCACAGCCAGGTCAGGTTTGAACACCTTTCTCTTTGGGGCCGTAGGAAGCATTTATTTAAAACCTTAATTTCCTTGTATTTGAGCTTGGATTTTAAAAGGAAAGTAGTCACGTTTGCTCAAGGGACTCAGAAGAGCATCTGTACAATCACTGAAATAAGCCTGAATCTGGAAAGGTTAGACACAGTGTAATATCACGGCAGGCATAGTGCACTTGGTTTACAAATTGCCGTTCTTAGAGTGTCGGCACATTTCATTCATCTGTCCAGGTTTAAACTTTTCCCAGCATCTGATCCATGAAAAGGCTTTTTACAGATTTTCCTTCCATTACAACTCTTTGACTCAAAACCAAAGAAACATCTTATTACAAAAAACCCCAAAAATTATTTCATATGTTAATTTATTCCCGTATCTCATTGAAATATTTACTTAGCCACAGTTGCTTAGGCAGAGCGGAGTCTGCACCATGTGGTTTTCCACTGAATGTGACAAAAACACAGCCTTGTTCTAGCTCCACCCGTTTTTGACAGGATGCAAAACCCCACTCCATTAACGCGAACATGCATTTGCACTCAGTTTAAACATTGCATATGGTTGATGTCTAATTCTAGGTGACTCTGAACATATGAGCTTTCATTTACTGGCTTTTAGCTATGTATCTCCCATGCAAAATTAAAAATATCTATAGTCATAAAAGCAGAGCGCTTTTCACTCCTGCCTGTTAAGAGTCCTCTGTATTCACAACTTGCAAACCTTTCCATATGCATCAGTTAGTGGCCAGTCACACGTGGGGCTGGAGCACGGGAGACCTTGTGCCCCAGATTCAGTAGCAAGTGTTTGTCCTCTGAGGAAAGCAACATCAGGCCGTTGAGGGCGTTCGGCCCAAGGTACTTGTTGTTAGTCCCCGGTTTAAGAGGCAGCCTACTAAAGATAGAAGGAATGCCAGTGGAAATAAGAATTAGTACCTGCGCGTCTGTTCAAACTCATGCAATACGGTTTTGTTACGCTCTCTGTGGATCAGAAAGGTCCTTACTCCTCAGTTACTCCTTTCCAAGCTGTCTAGCTTATGTTAGATTTGTTGTAAAAATAGCATACATAGGTTTTATTTATCAATGTTTCTTATAGAGTGTTTTGGGTTTGTTTTGTTTTGATTTTGATTTTTTTTTTCTAAAACCCCAACTATTGCTAAATTTTTCAACGTTTTGCATTATAAAAATAGCTGACTGTGAAGCACAGTGGATCATAATTTGAAGTTAGGTTATCTGGCATCTTATGGAAAACCTGCTGTGGACAGTCTTGGTTAGTTTTGCTTTTGTCATCCATTGTGCACTGCATGCAAACTACAGCTGTCTTTTGGTTGTTCGCCAGGGTCTTGGTTAATCTTACAGTGCAGCCACAACACGCGGGGTTCAGTTTGATCTGGAGAATCTCCTGCATGCAGGATTCAGTCCTGTTGTGGATGGCAGGAGCCAGAGTTAACAGCAGCAGAGAGTGCTATTAGGGCTCCGCTGCATGTATAGGCTGGCTTGAAGAAATTATTTCCTAGTCTAGTGTAAGACTACGTGGGCACGCCTCTGCAAGTGGTGTTGCTTAGGTCAGGTTCACAAGTGACAAGCAATTTCTGCAAGGCTTCCTGGTTATTCCAGTGCAATAACACAGGTACACAAAGAGGGAGTGTCAGCTCATTGCATGTTTGCAGGATCAAACCCTGGGCCTGTGGGTTTGACAGGTGTGATAAAAGAATACATTTTATTTCATAGCACTAATGCACTCTGTGTCCTGAGAGGCCTGACTTCTTAGGCAGCACCTGATCTCCTCCCTCAAAAGCAGAGGCACATGGCAGAGGTAAGATGTTTGATGTGCACAGACATGTCACTTGCTCACTTTAGATAGTCCTCCAGGTGCACAAAATGACTCTAAAATTGACCTTTGTCGTGACTCATTTACACTTTAGCCTGTATCTAAAAGGATGGTAATATTAGCTCCTGGATCTTCATGTAAGGTCATCGTGAGTCATTTGGAGTCTTTCAGAAAAGTAATGCAGAAAAAAATCATGTATGCATATTCCTTGGGAATAAGGAGGGGGGGCTTCTGATGTGTGGTTAAAAAAAGTGTGTAATTTGTGTGTATGTTTAATGTCTATAATAAAAATGGTGTAGATTTGTGTAAAACCATACTTACAGTGCAGTTCCTGAATCCATGATTGTGATCCTGCCCTTCTTTCTTCAGTATTACATTTCATGGTCTGCTGAAATCATGTTTAGGGGAATAAAAATAGTATATCTTCTGTTTTTTGGCATCCAACCTCTAATTTACAAATATAATTTATGCTAATCTTGAAAGTGCTTCTCGGATACAAAGTAAAATGTGTCATCCTTAGTATCTGTGTGTATAATTTATTCTGATGGGGAATAGACATTTCAAAGCCATTTCAGCCCTTTATACTCAGAACATTTGATATGAGCAGAGGAGCTGGGTGTTTATGGCTGTAAGAGCAAGGAAGTGGTTAAAATAACTGTACCCATTCTTTTAACCCAAAAAAGGTAGATGCCTCAAGGGATGAACTGCTGTTTGCTCAGTGAAGCCAGTTCATATACAAACCTTGAGTTAAGTGTTTTTATTCATTTTGTATTTTTGCTGATGATTAGTCATTTTTATGATGGGCTTATAAAAATCTCCTGACGTCATCACAGTTAATTTTTTTTTTTAATTCTCTTTTCTTCAGTCTCTGACTCATATGGCTTCCCTGATGGATTAGAGGCGGGGAGGGGGGAGGGGGTAGCACCTCGTGGACTTGCAGCTCCCCAGAGTGAAAAGGCCTGGCCATCCATGTGCATTTTTTGCCCTGTAATTCATAGTTCTCCCCACTTCTGCAGAGGAGCCTGCAGAGACTCCCAGCTCGGTTTCTGCCAGCTAAAAAAACAGTGTGCGTGACTGAGTCTTCCTCAAGCACAAGAGGAGTGAGCAGCTGCTATTGAAATGGCTTCTCTTGGTTGTCTGGAATTTAAACACTCGGAGCAGGATGGTGACCTGCTGTGGTCCCAGACTGGGGTGTATCGCAGCAAAGAAACGGCAAAATACTTTCCAAGGTGCCACGTCAGACTACATTCCCCTTCCTCCTGGTTAGGAGGTCAAGTCTCATAATCAGGTGTAGTTCCCCTTTTGAACTTGCAGATAAAAAGTCAGAAAATCTCATGTAAAGGAGCACAGGAAGAAAAACAGAAACCATACAAAGATGAGAACTACTAAGTGGTTCTTTGTGCCTGAGGCATGAAACTAAGTCATTGTAAGCCTGACCTGATAAGAGAATTTTTGGATGAAGACCAAAAAGAAGGGTAGATAGATGGCTGGGATGAAAATATAGCTCTAGGGTATTCTGACTTTATGGGCCTTAGATATTCCCAAAAATTCTCCTACTACTTACAACTGCACTGAGGGATTTAATATTCCATATTGATAGTTAAAGCAGTAACACCAAGTAAAACAAAAGTTTTCACACAACTATTAACTTGTTTTCCAGGAATTAATTCAATTTCTGCCTGGACCAAGTAATGAAACTTCGCAGCAAATTAAAACTTATTTGCAATGCTAAGTAGGAACAATGCAAATTAAGAAGACCACACCAATTGAGGCAGGCAGTCTCTGGATACTTTTTCTTTGCAATGTATTTTTCAGCAATGTGATGAAAAGTTCTTTTTCTTATTTTCAAGTTGTTAAGTTAGAAAACTATATTCCTAGTCAATAGGAACGTTATGACTCTTGGCAAAGCAAGGTGGAAATGACCTTGCCCATGCTTTGTCCATTTAGACTATTTGATGTGTTTATTTTTAATATTTAGCCTTCCTCTATAACGTGCCCTCTTGGGATGCGTAATAAAATTAATAATATAAAAGACTTTTCCCTCTGTAGTTCTTCAAACAGCTAACCATTTCAGTTCTTCTGTGCTGTAGTTCGGTCAATGCTCCAGTATCTACTTCATAGAATAGAGTAGGCAGAGCACAATAGGCTGAGCTGTAATGTGTCTGGGAGCGCAATGATTACAGCTTACGTGCAGGCAGGCTGATGCCGCAGGTAGGAACAACAAGGTCAGTATGGTTTTATGCTAGCCTAGTTCTGACCTCAGAAATCTCAGCTGACGGGTAAAACCTGTGTTGGAGGTGTAACAAGACTCATCAGATCCATCAGTTGGAGCTCTTGTTCATATTTCAGAAATGAAAGCTGAAATCCACTGTTACAGATTTAAGGCAGATCCAAGCATGTTGGCATTTGTTGTAATGATTTGATTCCAGTGCTGTGCGGAAGAGGGAGAGGGATGGGGAGCTCATGTCCCCTTCCAGTGCACCCATGGGGGAGTGTGTAATCTGGCAGCACCCAATGCTCTGCATCGGACTTGTTAGGTAGGCTGTGGAGAAGCCCTGTAACATGTTTTTGAAGGGACAGCTGCTTCAGAACAGTCTTCTTAAGGGTCTCTGGAGGCAACCTCACTGCACTGCCCTTTTTTCCATCCACTGCAGTGTCAGTCACTAGACCTAAGCAAACACCAAAGTGCATTTTCAGCACAAAGCCAGCTTTGCTATAAGTGTGTAATGTGAGTGATCATATGATTAATTCTGTTATTATATAATTCACGTCTCTCTTTGTAGACAAATGTCTTGCGTTTTTAATGGTTATTTGAACGGTGTACATAATTCTTTGTCAGAGAAGCAGCTGAACCTGGCCAAGTTCAAATTGAAACTTCCCAGAGGAATAATCCAAATCTGTATTTCCATATATATTAATAAACTGTGTAATACTTGCAGCAACTCACATAATACAGTTTTGAAATGAGATAGAACTCATTATCAGTACAATGAGGAGCACAGGCTCTTCACTGTCAGAAATAATGGAGTGAGATCTACACAATTATTTTCCCTCGCTGTCTCTAGTCATTTATGCAGCAAGGTGCGTATAAATCTTTCTCGGCCTGTTGTGCTGTAGTGGGACTTACACCAGCCCCAGCTAGCTCCTGTGATTGCAAGCAGGCGGAGTTTATAAATAAATCCTTTAATTCTGTCTGGTTTCAGGACGTAACATCAGCAGCACTGTGCATTGCAAAGCTGCGTTGCACAAGTCCAAATGGAGCTTCAGCATGCTGCTGCCTGAGGGTAGGGGATGCCACGTCTGAAATCTGCCGTCCTGCTTTTGTACTCAGGCGCTGGGTATGAGTCTGGAGTGACTTCTTTCTCTTTGCACCATGGTGGATTGCTGTTTGTATTACTGAGAGGAGAACTTGGCATTCCACCCAGTGTTAGGCTTGGACTTAGTAGTCAAGCTATGCCATGTAACACCCGCTGCACGACACTCGGGAATCACTACCAGGATAAATAACAAACCTTAGCCTTCTGTGATCCTGGTCGATGAAGACCAAGAGTTAGAGGCTAGTTGTCTTCAGCTTGGGGTTTACAGTGCCTAACCATCAGCTGAAGGTTGGCCTCTACGCTCAAGGAGAAATGGACTCGCTTTTAAACGTGGCTGAAAAGAGGGAAATGGCATCCTGCTGTTTTTGTCTGGTAGCTGAGCAGAGGATGTAGAAAAGCAAGACCAGGTCTACTTCAGCAGAATGGCAAGGTCTGTTCCCATCTGTACCTGCAGCCTCTCTGATCTGGCTATCGGCTGGAGTAAGCATAGAAGCAGGTGAGACAGGTTTTCATCTGTGATGTTGAAAGGGATTCAGTAAGGAATGAAAAAATGATGGGAAGGGAAGAAAAAAAAAGGAGATGATTTAATTGTTTAATGAGATAGTGCACTTAGACACTGGACTTATATTTTGAAAGTTTTTATTTCTGGCATACAGGGTGCAGCACTTTGGCGAAAAAACCATGCTTCTTATAAATGCAGATCTGTGTATTCTTAGGAAAAGGGTGAAACCTATCACCTCAGTGGAATTTGTGCAAGTCCAGAATCTGCCCTATAGTGTGTGGTTTAAACACCTCCATACAGCAGTGAAGTAAATGCACTAATTAAATAGCGTAACCTGAATAAGAATTTTAATGTCAGAAACATGGCAAACTGAAATTTTGTTTGCTAGATGTGATTTATCCAATGGACTTAAGGAAGGAATCAGACTCCTCACCTGCGTTCTTCAGCACGTTTGGATAGTAATCTTCTTTAAATAATGTGACGGGCCTTTTTTGTAGTCCAGCGTCAGAGGATTACATTATTTTCAGAAGAATTTATGAAAGATTAGCAGAGGCATAGTTAATCATTTAAATTAGCTACAGGTTTTTTATTAATCTTTAAATTAATGAGTTCTACCTTTTGATCTTTCTGGCTGCAAATCCCTCTGGAATTGATGCCAATTAGGATTCGGTAATAACTTGGTTATGAACGTACACCGGTGTGTGCATATGCATGGCGTGTGTGTGTGTGTGTGTGTGTACGTGTGCAGGTAGGTGTCAGTGCCCCTGGAGACTGGCATGTGTTTGGTTAGACCTGCTCAGTTGTTACCAATTTGTAAAGTGGACCTCTCCACTAGTGGAAATTATATAAAAATTTAAGGACAGTAGTAAGCAAACAAAGGCTCTGGTTTATCATGCACAAAGTTTTGTGCTGCACGGTGCCAATCTGATACTTTTAGGGCAATTAGATACAGCTTGTGTATTACCTACAACACAGATGGGGGGACAGTATCAGGGAATGAAGTGACCTTACTCACTCTTCACATGAACTGTTGAGAAATGTTCTTGTCTTTTAAAGAAGGAAATGTGTTACAGCACCAAAATTACTGCACCATCCCAAGGCAACATCGAATAAGAAACTCACAGAGGAGCAGACTGACCCTGCTTAGAGCTTCACTCTGTGTGAAGGGGAAACAAGAAGTCACGAGGGTTTTCCGGGACTTCACAGTTCTCATACTGACATTGCTACATGCCCACAGTGTACCACAGTGTAACCTCCCTGCAAACAGGCACATGTTTACCTGTGTGAGGCTGAGTTTCTTTGCATAGTCACTGAATTGCCTTAATTGAAATGTGCTGTAGGTTTACAGTATAAGCATAAGCACGAGCTGTTTTTCAGAACTGATAAGCATGCATGAGTATAGCAGGAATAATATGAGGTTGTCAGTCTTACCATCCACAGTACAATGTAGTACTTGGTATGACAGCACTTGTTTCCACTGAGTTTTCCTTCTTCTATACCTGTATTTCTGAATGGTTGGGGATTTATTTTCTTCCCAGTGTCCCCACAGCCTTTTTACTTCCTACGCTTGTATCTTACTAGTCTGATGTTGCAGCTTTGTGTGGGTTTGATGAGATGTTAATGTTCAGTTTCCTATATCCAAGTAATTTTCAGAGCATTTCTTTCTCTTGCCATTCTTTAATCTGAAGGGCAATGATAGATTGGACCCCAAAAGCCTTGTTTCCCAAGGTACATGAGTGTCTGTAGTCGAAGATGTGTGCAGGGGAGTGCGGATCAATACACACTGTTGCATATCTGAAGCAGGATTCTTTGCTGTACTCGCAGTCTCTTTTCTTCCTGAAAAACTCAGTTCTGTCTTCCAGTGTTTGAAATTTGTTCTATAGACAATTTCTAGTCACAGTGCTATGAAACCTGAGCAAAAGCTTTTCTCAATTTCTTCTTGTAAAATTTTGAGTCAATAGCGGTACATTTACGTTTCAGTTGTTGGCAACTTATGTTGAAAAATAGACTATTCTAGTAGTCATCTTGTTTTAAGAAAAGTGTGTTGCTTGTTTCTAAATTCAAAAGTACAGTCTGGTCATCACAGGCAGAACTGAGACCCTGGTTCCAGGTACAGTTCAGGCAAAGGTGGATCATTTACTTATATGCATATTTTATCTTACAGCATAGGTGGAGAAGTAGTGAGAGGAAATGAAGGAAGCTACGTGGGGAAACATTTCCGCATGGGATTTATGACAATGCCTGCTCCTCAGGACAGACTGCCACATCCTTGCTCCAGTGGCTTTACCGTGAGATCCCAGTCTCTTCATTCTGTTGGAGGAACTGATGATGAAAGTAGCAGCTCTCGTAAGCAGCCACCTCCAAAACCTAAGCGAGACCCCAACACCAAACTGAGCACCTCATCTGAAACAGTCAACACTGGAACAACAAGTAAAAGTGGGAAACTACCAGACAGGACTGAAGGTAACCACTATAATTATTTGGAAAAAAGGGGGTGGTGACCCAGCATTAAGATTGTCCAGTTGATAATGTTGCATTTAAGAATTACCTGTATGTTTCCCCATCTGTGTAACAGTGCCAGCACAGGTATCCTAGATCACTGTTCTCTGAATTTTGGACTAGCAGGTAATTGCCAACCTTTGATGTTTCTCACAGAACTGTACCACTTATATGGCCTGGTTACGTACTGGGGAATGAGTTGAATTTATTCAAAATGAAAGGAAAAAGAAATTGCTGTCAGATGGCATGTAGGACAATGTTATCTGCATGCCAGCCAAGGACCACTCACCATATTGCTAGCACTGTGCAAACCATAGCTTTGGAAAGGGACGTCCTCAACAGAGAAGTGAAGGACAGAAATTATTAAAAAGAATACTGCATGGCCCTGAAACTCTACAGCAAGGAAATAGCATCCAATGGTAAAAAGTGTACCCGAGATGGTACAATGTATTGCCAAAAGGTTCTGTTTGCCTACATTTTCTCTTCCCATTCCTCCCAGTTATGTTTCAGCCAATGCAGCATTCAGGAGAAAATAAACAAATGTGTTGAATAAGGATGTTACTTCCTTACTCTGAACTACTAAAGGTGAACTAACGCTATAGGGATCTTCTCCTTCCTTTCTTCCATGCTGGAAATGCATTTTGTGCAGCAGTAGGACCAGCTGTACTCCCTGCTAGGAGAGATCAGGATGACTCTGCTTCACAGTGTGAGCTGTAAGAAGGAACCCTTAGGGACAAATGGTTTTGATCAGCACTGGTCTTTCCCACTGCTATGTTACAGATCAGTTTTGACATCCCATGCAGTATGTTGGGCTCTTCACGCGTATCCCTTTTGCTTGTTGTTGTGGCCAGAAATACTTGTAAGTTACATTCATACTACAACCCCTTATAAGCAAATCTGATTTTAAAAAGTCATCAGTGATAACAAAGATGCAGAGGAATTTATATTTCAACTGGCAGCACGTATGTCTACAGTTGTGAGGTTGAACACAAACACTGAACAAAACTGTAGGTTTATTTATGCTGTGTTGTTGGTAGTTATTTTGCATATGACATTTACCATTACTTCCATAGCTTGTCCTCTATGGTGACCATTACACCAACTCCACTGAACAGACTAACATGACAAATCCAAGCATTAAGTAGCTACTCTTAATAAAAGATTACAAAGCCTACACAGAAACCATTCAGATTTGTGCCACAGACACATTTAAAATCTCATATCAGGAAGTCTTTCAAGTCTTTCATTTAATACAAAACCAGAATGTGTGGAACAGACTTCTCAGTCTGATATGCTCTGTGGTGAAAGGCAGGAGCTCTTCAGTTACTCAAAAGTTCTTCTAAAAAATACTGTATTTTAAAATACTTTTATAATTCTTTAATATATTTTAGCACTCTTTCTTCCTGAGTCTGCACAACCAGAATTACCAAGGCTAACCGAAGTTTGCTTTGCAGACAAGGCAGTAAGATCGGCTCTAACATTTTCTAACTTGCTTTAATGAATATTCCTGCAAGTGTGCATTGAGTCACAGGGTATATTGTGCTCTTCGGTAGAGCTGACCTTGGCATTATCTCTAGGATGATTAGGCATGAGGTCTGTTTTACATCTGTCCCCCAGCCCTTTTCCTCATTTACTGAGAAGCAAGAGACTTTAACAGCCTTAAAGTACTAATAATGATGGTGATAATCGAAATACATCCAAGTATTTTACCAATCTCATAGAAGTTATGGCAGATTCCTTAAGCAGACTTTGTCCTCATGAAACTAGGTCTTCTTCAGCGTTATTATTATGGCAGGTTCTGGAAATTTTGCTTCCTTTCCCTCAGCTCCTCCTGCCATCTGATATTTGACACCAGGGACATACTATATAGTCGTGTCCCTTCTGACAGATTTGAAAGTTTGAAACTGATTGACATTTTTGTTTCCAAGACCAAGTACCACTTTTGCCTCCTCTTACTCTCCGCAGGTTGAGCTTGATTTATGCCGCCACGTGAGTGACACGTGTGGTATTGTAGCAGTGTTCACTTTGGATAATCTGTATGACAATAGTATTACTACACCATAGTGCTAAGTACTGCAGAGCTCCTTGGATTCATTATGATAATCAAGAGCTGAATATTCATAGCAAGATCTCTGGAAAGAACTGGTGAATGAGTAATACTCCATTGCTAGCATAAAAGGGTAATACTTAAATGTTACCTTTTAGTGTGACTAAATGCCTTCATGGAATATTGAGAATCTCTATGATACTTAATGTATGACCTGTATTATATTCATTTTGCTGGTTTACATGTGTAGTGCAGTGATGGGCACTTTTAGACTGTAATGAAGTTGTTCCTGGAGATTTTTCAATTGATGGAACCCTTTAACCATGCTGTTGTTTTCATGTGTTCAGAATATCTGTCCTGTTTGTATGTGTCTAGTTTTATATGTGCCAGACTTACAGCGGTTTCACCAAAGAGTTTGACACATAGAAAGTAAGATCAGATTCTAGGGGTTTTTTGAAGCAAGCAGTCAAATTTTGAAGTCTGAGGTATACTGAAGGGTGGTACAATGGGTGTCTGGGTGAACAGGCTGGATTTCTAAAATGCTTTGGTGTCATCAGGAGAGGCTTTGTTATTACCTGTGTACTCCAAGGCAACATGTTTTGATGAAAGAATTTTCAGTTGTCATCTGGCTACCATAGGAATGTTTATATAAACGCTATGATCATGCATTGCATTGATGAAGACATGTAAAGATGAGCAGAACCAGATGAAAGTCAAAGTTCATTATCTGCGGTATTGATTTGATACAAATATTAAACCAGCTTTGTCCCAGAATATGAAGTTACTACTTTTGCTCTACGATTAATTCCCAGCAAATTTAGTATCTGAGATTGTGTCTAGCTCAAAGAAACCTATGCAGCTCTGATTCTGCCAGTCTGTTTTTTATGAGCAAGTGGTTAAGTTTTTCCCTATCTAGTAGTTCTCATTCTAGTAGCAGTCTTTGAATTCAAGAAATTGTGAATCTGTATCTTTCCAATTTCAGGTGAAATAGTCCAATATTCATGTTCTGCTAGGGAGGTCTTTGAAAGCTCAAGTCCAAGAACACCCAGGTTTAACTTTCAGTCCATATTGTACCCAAATATTTCTATATGCATCTCACACATTTGCCTGTACTTGTGGTGGTTGCAGATTGAATGGCTACAGCTGTTTCCAGGAACTGTGGAAAACAATGATGAAAACCCCTATTGTTTCTCCATCAACTATTGTGGAATCTCCACAAAGAAGTCATCACAAAATTATTCCCAGCTCATGTTTTTTTATGGTAGGGCAGAATAATTCAGACTATAATGTTTTATTGTCTGACCCTGTGGCTACTCTGAAAAGGAATTTGCTACATTTCCTAAGTAACCAGGGACAGCCTCACTGCTCATTTTTATTAAGCATGTGTACTTTTTGCTTGTTGATAATGATCCAGTTTATACAAACAAAAGCAGTTACCAATGGTAACTTTTTTCTGATCATGGTAAATTCAAAATATGGAATCCATCCCATTATAGTAAGTACCATAATATTAGATTATGTTTTGAATATGAGTCTGACTTTACCGCAGAAGTAAGTGGCAGAAGAAATTTGGTCATGAGCTTGAAACAGTTTTCTCCTGAAGCACAAATAGCATCAGTAACAGCCACACCAGCTCTGTACACTTTTCCTGTAAGTGCTCTTGCTTCCAAATCTGTGGGAGTGTGAGAATCTTCTTTTAATTTGTGTTGACACGTATTAACCCTGTCTCATTGTACGGCAGTGTGATAACACTTAGGTTTGGGTGTTTCATCCCAGTATACCTTGGCTCTGCCTGAAAGAGCACTCTCCAGCCTGAAGGCCTCATTCTCCTTAACTTGACTTTAATTTTGTTGCTGTGTTTCCACATTTTTGTGTCCCTTCTTAGGCTTCAATATTCCTTTTTTACTCTTCCGGCTACCTCCCATATGCACCCACTGAATGCCTTCCACCCAATGCCTTTCTCCTCCATGACAGATTTCTAGAAACTTGTTTTTAAAAACGTGGGTTTTCTTTTCTGCATAGTTTTTAAACTTTGGTAGGAACAGCAAACAAATGTAGCTGTTCCCCATACATCACACATTGGAAGTGAGAAGTGAAGTGAAAAGGAAGGGTAATTTTAAATAACATTTTGGTGTGGAAGGCACATCTTATCTTGATCCTGAAAGGCTCTTTATTGAGAAAATGCAGGAGTTTAATTGATGTGCTCTCGGTGCCCAATCTTACAGGAAAAGGAGTTAATGAAACAGTGTAATTGGTGAACGTAACCAGCCTCAAGCAGTGGTTTTTGATACAATCACTGCATGTCCACAAGAAAGGTTTACAGATCTGCTGCAGTGCAAACATACATGAAGAGGTATAAATGAATTGCATTTTGAAAGTTAACTTTTTGTTAAAATTCTGTTTAGTGATATGGATGATGACTACATTGTATAAATATATGCACATAAAATATATATAACAATGTAATTTATGTATACATAATACCTTTATGTATAATGAAAATGCAAGGTGTTGTGTGTTTGCATGTACATGCAAACGTGCACACAAATGCAAATTAAAACTCAAGAGGAGCATTTTCAAAATGCTGTTCACTGTTGTAATTCTGCTCCTGCCAGAGCCCATGGGAAGTTTAGGTCTGATACGTGAAAATGCTTGCAGGGTTCCCCACCTCTCAAACCCACTCAACTTGTATAGTGTTTTCCTTCTGAGTGTCATGTGTGGAAGAAGATACCCTTGCTGCTTTCTAAGCCCATGCAGTGGAAGCCTCTCTCTGTTGCTCAGCGATCTCTAAAGGTGAGCAACTTGTAAGGAAAATTTTCCTCCGGAGAAAAGCAATTACAGTAACTGTAACTGGGGTTGCAGTCCAGCTGGTCTCTCTCATAAATCTAGTTTTCTGTCAGCTAGACTGGTGACTCTGCATTGTAAACTTGAACTTTTGCTGCTCTTATTAAACAGAACTTGGATTAAAGGGATTTAGCGCTTTTGGTGGTTTTGCATGGTGCTGGTTTCCTTTTATTTCCTACCTTGGTGAATAATGTATTTAACCTGAACTTTGAAATAGTGTCCTCTTCAGTAACCATGTCATGTCCTTCCTTATAGCCAGATCTTATTCCCGCATCTTTTTATCGGTGCCTACTAAAGGAAGAAATATCACTAATGAGCCCTATTCACATCTAACATGTCTAGAGGGACTGACAGATGAGTTCTGGTGGGTATAGCTATGGGTAGTTTAAGATGCTACTGCTTCTGGCCTATCTGCTTGACCTCCTGCTAGGCATGACAACCCAGTTCTGATGTAGCAGAACGCAATATTTTAGGGATGCGTCTTTGAGACAGGGGTGCTGCTGCGCCACCCTGCTGCTGAGCAGGAGCTGTGGCAGGGGAGTGGGGCACGCAGCTCTGGTGAGAAGCATCCTGAGCGAAGTCTGTCAGAGCCCTGCGCAGCGAGCACGGGACCCGTGCAATGGCTCTTGCACCACACTCCCTCTTAGCGAGGGCCAGTCATCGCTGTGGCCTGCGATGGGCTGTGGCTGCCGTGCCAGGCTGGGGGTCTGAAACAGGCGAAGAGCTGGCTGCGTGGCTGTAGCAGGACGGGGTGTGCTGCCTCCTGAGGTCCGGCCTCCGCAGCATCCTCCCAGGGCATGGGCTCCTCAGGCAGGTGTCACTGTGCCCGAGAGACCCGAGTGCTTGCGTGTTGTGCACTGTATGGTTTTTAGCTCATTTTCCTCTTCCCTACAGCCTGCTCTGTATTTTAAGCACAGCATTTTGACCCATGACAAGCTGCAGCTAGTGTTTACATTAGCTATATAGGTATAATGCAAGCCAGTATTCAGCCATGTGTAAAGCAAGGTCTGTTTTCCTTCACATACCTTAATCTGATTCTTGATCTCAATGCTGCATTACCCATTATTTTTTGTATGCTGTAATGTATGTCTTGCAGACTGTGAGGCTTGAGAAGGCTTGCCTTGAAAGTGTGCACATTGGGAGAAGGCAGCTGGCAATGATGGAGAGAAAAGTCAAAGCCAGCATTAGAAAACACATGCCCTGTTGTCAGCAGACTGAGGTGGAATTGGCTCTTAACTACCAGACATGACTCCAGAGAGCTGCCTTGCGTGTCCAGGTGGCACAGGGGTGGATACACGCTGCCTCCAGCAGCGCTAGAGCAATGCAGCCTCTCCTAGAAGCCAAGCGCTTCTTTCCCTTTGTTCAGCGCTGCATCCCGGCAGCCTTCTCGCTGCTGCAGTGCTTAAAAGGCCGGAGGGCAGCGCTGGTCTGGCTGTGCTGTGGGACTCTGCCCAGCGCTGCCTCTGCTCTGTGTTTTGCCCCTTTGGTTGCTGAAGCAGCTTGTTCCCACTGACCTACACTCTAGCAGGAAGGACACAGCAAAGATTTTGGTCTATTCTCTAGCATTTAGTAGCCCAGAGATTTTCACAGGCATTACTTTTGCGGGTGGGGCGGGGAAGGGGGAGGGAGGGGGGAGAGTAGTTACTCAGTGTTTGGGGGCTTGATTTTCTTTGCTTCTGCTGAGATTTCAGTTTGCCCCTCCCTGCAGTGAGTTGGTTTTCAGATTGCAGCTCCCAGAGTTGGGTTACTTTCCCGTGTGTGCTACCTCCTCCAGCCCTTCATCTTTCCAGGTCTGTTTTCTGGTCCCTCAGATAAGGGAGGGCAAGGGGGAAGGAAGGAATGAAAGCAGCAGTTCTTATAGCTGTTATAATAGCTTTCTGCGCAGAGCAGTGAACACAGTGTGATTTTTGGAGGGATTTATAAACAAGTTTTGAAGCCACAGAGGGAGTATGTTCTTACCCTCAAGGCACATACGCATACTCATTAACGTTAATGGAAGCTGCAAGCATTGAACAGAAAATAGACGATGCAGTGGTAAAAGATATGAAGATCTAGTTACCCTCTTGGGAATTGCATTGTGCCCAAGACTTGGCAGTTGGTACTTTAGCTATGTTGTGCTAGTCTATCCAGTGTACTTAGTGCCTTTTTTTTTTTCTTTTTAATTTAACAAAGTTGCTTTATATATTCCTCATCTCTCTCTTCACATTAGGATGTTGCTCATTTGCTGAGAGACACTGCACTTGTGTAAAAAAGTACAAAATTAAATGTGCAGCCCCCCTGCAGTACAGATATCTGTCTGCTCTCAGGGGTGATGGAAACTGTGATGTTCTTGATAATGGAAAAGCCTTAATAATTCGAGTTCAGGGAGTGTTGTGCTGATTTACCAGATTGACTGCAAATGCAGCCGGTCCAGGA
>NW_009258754.1:428445-439347 GCF_000687185.1 Egretta garzetta | reverse complement strand
TCCCCCAGCTCTCCAGGGCTCAGGAGAGTTTATAAGCCTGGTTGCAACCCCAGGCCCAAACTGCACTTGTGAATTCACTCCATTCTGTCTCAGAATTAGCAAACCATCAAGGATCTCAAAGCAGTCTTGGGTATAATGCAGACATGCTGAGTAGGAGACTTTCTCCAGGCTGCTGCCACCCTGAGGTCCTCTGACTGTATAGGGTCACTGTAGTCCCTGGACATACCAACAAGGCAAGGAAATGCGAGCCACTTATTCATGCAGTTAGCTGGGATCTAGGAGAGAGTATTAGCACAGGTTTTGCATCATATGGAAGTCCCTAGGCTGCTTTTAGAGCCAACCCAGTCCTGGAAGTACTTCAGCAGTGCTCTTGAGGTGTCTGAATCAATAATCTCTACCAGAAACACCACAATGAAGAGAGAGTCTCTGAAGAAAGCTATCATGTGGGTGCTCTTGTCCACTGCATGGTTAATCTGCAACCTCGATAGACAGCCCCTGTGTAACTAGAAGGTTATACTGTCAATAAATCCATTCATTGTCATCAGGTCACTCTATGTCAAGCCTGGAATACTGCTAGAAAAAACTGTAAGTCATCATATTTGTGACTGTATTTCATTTTTTTATTTTGTTTATACCTCAGGGAACTGTAGTACTGGGCCTTCTCAGCATTTCCACCTGTGAGCTGAAATACTATGAAACGCTAGATTCTTGCATTATTTTGCATCACTGAATGGCTCTGAAATCAGGGCCGGGAGAGGAGGGGAGGAGAAATCCAGGTAATTCTTTTGCCTCATTGTGACAGCCCTTCAGAATTCATTAAGTAAAATGAAATGCCCATGAAACTACAAAAATAACAATTTTGGAATACTCATACTACGCTTCTGTTTTCTATACTGTCTTTGGCACTGTCTGTTAAAGACATTGCAGACAAATGAGTAAGAGCTTGAGGAATCGGACTGAAATCATAAAGTCCCTGTTTTCTCTCAGAGCTGGTCTGTGATAATAGAGGAGTCTGACAAAATTCATTTGGAATTAAAGGAAAAAAACCACGAAACAGCTGCACTTTTTATTCCACGACAAATACATTGGACTTCCACCTCTTCGTCTTACCTTATTTTTAACTGGTGCCCTAATTCAGTTCTCACTTAAACAACCAAATGAGACAAATCCTTATGGAGTGAAGCATGATTGAGCACTCAAAGCATTTCCTGCCCAGAGGTTGATACTGGGGGGGCCAAGCACCCTACACGTACGTTGGCTTTACTGGGAACGCACAGTGGTTAGCAGAGAGAATTAAGTCTGGCTCCAGGTGAGATCCTGTCATGGCTATCCTCTGTTTCGTTGGTAATTTCTTTCTAATGAGTGACTGAGTAGTCTTCGTTGGTGCACTGGTTTGCTGCTTTCATGTCTTCCACTTGGCTTAATGCTGGATGACATCAAACAACATATGACTGACATGCTACAACTGTGTTTGGCACTTTATGCTTTTCAGTTCGTACGTGTGCAAGCAGTGGTGTGTTGGGATAACGTGCGCAGCAGTGACAGCTCAACAGAGCACAGCTTCCTTTTTTGCAATGCCATCAACTTGCCTGGAGGTCACAGTGTACCAGCTTGGGCTTTCACAAGGGAAAAAAAAACAAGCACACACAAATTTTTGTGCTAATTTTATTGGCCATAACTTTGAACTTGCAGGCATGTCAAACAAGCAGCACATCCCCCAAAATGCAGTTTGATTTGCAGCTGGCTGCTGGTTCAGGGTGGGGGAGGCTTAGATGTGGGAAGTAAAAAGTTGGAGCACGGTGTACTTGACATCATCAAGAGGCATAGCTTAATATCCATTTCCAGTGCAGTCGTATAATATTTGCTATGGCTTCCATCATTTCTCTGAGATAAACATGAATAATACTTTGCCTTCAAATTCACAACCAGCTTGCATGTAACAACTGAGTAATTCTAGCCCCTTTTGTGCTTAGTAGTAAAACAAAACCAGTACTGCAAGTACAGGACTCTCTGAGCATAAACACGCCTGGAAAAACTCATCTCTGTGTTGGGAGCAGTACAACCTTTGGGTTGTTGGCCCTAACAGTGCTTTGTGGGATGAAGAAGATTCCTGACATTTTCCCCTCCATGCATGACTACAAAGGGAGCCATCTCACATTTCCTCTTGGGAGAATACTGAAGGATGGCTTGGGATTAAAACTTTCCCCATTGAGGAGACTTGTGGCATCATCACACTGATCCCAAGGCAAGATTATCAGTGGTGATAAATCTTGCCTTGGGATCAGTGTGATGATGCCACAAGTCTCCTCAATGGGGAAAGTTTTAATGGGGTTAGGTTTTTACTTATGACAATGGAAGTCTTTTAATACTTGGATTTTGGTGAATAAAATAGTAAGTAAACCTTTGATTAAAAGAAAAAAAACCCCACAGCCAAAAAAGGCAAACATACAAATGTGCACCAAGCACAAACTTGAAGCTATACCACTAGTTGGATTCAAAAACTTGATAATACGTCTAGCCTGTTTATTTTCTTAAATATGAGTTTTTGCAAACAAAAGCATGGAAGCTCAAGATATTCTACGGTTCTGAATTATTTGTTATTTTCTGTTAAAGATGAGAATTTTTACAGCTATTGTGGATAAATATCTGCAGTGTCTAATTGCCATAAGATCCCAGTCCTGCAAATACATGCTTGCATGTGAGTAAGTGTTAGGCCAAATGGAGACTCCTGTAAATAATACTGTCTCCCAGTGGTGTAAGTGGAGGGGCAGGGCTCTTCACAGCTCTCCCACTGGCTCGGATGACCTTGAGCATTTCACTTGGCTCTCAGTGTCCCAGATTCCTCCTTTGTAGAATAGAGATAGCGACGAGGGCGTTGTTTTGTGAGGTAGTTTGCAATCAACTTACAATCAAAGTATTTCTGCTCAGTGAAAACTTGGGCTAATGGGACATGAATGAGTGCTTTTGTGAAATGCACTGTAGAAAGAGGCTTTTGAGCGGAGAAGGGAATACATGAAAAAGACTTTCCTAGCTTAATGTGCAATTCCACACATCTGGCAGGGTTTCATTTGTGAAGCCAGGGCAGTCACTGTGAAAACAAGGACTTCAAGGAGCTTCTCAGCATAGGAACTGCTCAAATTCTCTTTCCCAACTACCTGTTGGTGTCACTGATGCCGCAGTGCATGAATAAGGGCTGTGATTATGGTCCAGCTCTGTGAAATGCTGACTGCCATCAGTTTACAGCAGAGACAGTCCTAGGAGACGGTAGGTAACAACCCACCTCAGAGCTTAGGCTGTTCTGTGCTGTCCTGTACCAGAGCCTGTGCCTCAGTGGTATGGACGAATTCCTGCAGAACTTTGCTTCTGAGCAGCAGCAAAACGAAGCAGGCTGTAAGGACTGGGTTGTAGCAATAGCTTCTGGTTTCCTGTGGTGGTGCAGCTGCTCAGAGTGTGGGCACATCCCTATGTCCTAGTGACAGTGGGAGTAGATGCTAGTTCAGACTTCATGGGGAACTGCAAGATAGGGTAAAAAGGAACATTTCTTGCAATGAAAAGTTGCTTGGCAAAGGAAAGGATAAGATACATTATCTGAGAAAGCTGGCTGGGGTAACAGTTTCAGCCATCACTGGCTTTTCAGAGGCAAAACCAGCACTGCCTTGTCCCTACACCCATGCCATTGCTTTCTGAGCTTAGTTGGACCATTAGGGCTGGCTTAGGGGCTGTGCTATAAGATTGGATGGGTCCAAATTGTAAGTAATTGGGAAGGAAAAGGGAAAAAGTGGAAGGGAAGGAGAAAAAGGGGAAGAGAAGAGGAGGGGAGAGCTGTGTGTGTGCTCACTGCAAACACAGTGTGGGAGAGACAAGGGGAAATAATAACACAGTTCATTCATGTAAAGAGCTTTTGGGAGCAAATTATGATCTTGGTGTTCTCTCTCCAGTCATGCTCTGGTAGTTGATGCCTGCTTCTTCCCTTAGATATTGGCTAAGATCTTTTAGCCTCTGATACTGCTCTTGCTTTAATTGCCTTTCACTTACCTCAGCTTTCCAAACATTTTGCTAGAGTGCTCCACTTCTCCTCATTGTTCCACCTGTTGCTTTTGTCTTTTGCTTCTTGGTCTTTTTTCCCTTTTTTGCAGGGTGCTAGCTTTTGATCAAGTTTCTTTCTTGTTCCCGCTAGTTCTGCCTGTGAGTTAAACTGAACAGGTTCTGCAGTCGTGGGTGAGGTAGGAACAGCTTCTGGTGGCAATTCCTCTGTTCCTTTTTGTGCACCATCTTTGTCTTTTCAGCCTCCTTCTCACTTGTCAGGTGGCACAATGAGGTTAAGCCTGGCATTTGAAACAGGAGAGGGCTCTCCCGGAGCTTGTCTGGAACTGCGTACAACACTGTCAGAAAAGAACTGTACACTACAGCCATACCAGTGATTAGGTCTGGCTGCGTGACCCTTATAGGGTCTATGCTATTATAGGCTCTACTAGTTTCACTAGTCCACTCTGCAAATAAATGCAAGATGAAACGATAGATGCCAGGTGCACAGGGAAGCTCTGAGTAGGACGCAGCTGATAACATGTGGCTTCTCTGTAATTTTGTTAATGCTTAGAGTTGAGGAGGAGAGAGGAGTCACCCCTATGGAGATGGAAGTAAAATGAATAGCTGTGAGGCTCTTTTCCTAAAGCTGATTACACCGAGTATTTCGGTAACACTCAGCCTCTGACCACAGAGCTGTTACATCTCCCGGCACTGCTGCCTGCCTGTGCGCTGCTCTGACAGTGCTCTGTCTACTTCAGCTGTCATCATATTCACCCAAACGATGCTCAGTGACAACCTGCAGGAACTGCTGCTGCAGGGTCACCTTGTGTCCTTTCAGTAGGGACAAGAGTGCCCCTTTAGATGAACTCTTCTGTTCATCGGGGCTCATTTGCTTTCTTGATGCTTCTGCTGCAGTGACTCATTTGACCCCTGCGATCAACCTTGTGCTTTGTTTTGAAACGTGAGCTCTGTGGCGGGAGGGCCCAATGGACGTGTCATCTAGCAGCAGCAAGACGCTTTTTATACAGTGGCCTCAAGGAGAAGAATTGTACAAAGCCCACACAATTTCTGGGGGAGAGGAGGTTAGTGAAATCTGGTGGTTCCTTGTCGCTGAGGGAAGCGCAGCAGGATTTGTGGGGCTGCCATGCCTGTGAAGTAGTTGGACACAGTATGTTTCATGTTGGAGTCCCAGAGAGGTCAGTATTATGCACAGTATCACCTCGGTAGGTCTGCCAGCTTGATTTAATGGGCTGCAATTATTTTAGAAGCTCAGCAAACAGATTGCTACTTATGTAAGCAAATAATGGATTTGACCTACTTATTGTATCTGTAAGTAGAAGATAGGCATTACTGGGGATCTAAAAAATGAAGAGTCTCGTCTCTCCAGACAAATTATTCAAGTATTTGCATGTAGTCACCGCTAATGTTCTGGGCAGGATGTTTGTGAACCAAAGCAACCAAATCAAGTGAGCAAATACAGACTGGTTTTCTAGATCAATGAAGTAGGTGAGCTAAACTTCAGTGCTTCATTAAGCGTTTGTTCTTTCTTCAGCTTGATTTCCTTCTTTGCCATTTTCCCTGGAAATCATTTCAGAGTCCACTATTTGGGTGCAGGCACTGGATTTAGAAATCACGCAGAGCTGGGAACTCTTGCAGAGATCAGTTTCATTCAGTGTCTCTATGACTACTGGGTCAGAACTCTGTACGCTACCTTCTCCAAGAAGTCCATGGAAGTCCAGCAAGTGATCTCCCACATCATCTCCCTCAGCTACGATAGCTAGTAATCAATAGCAGTGTTGTTCTCGTGGAGCCAGCAGTTGTGTTCAGACTGGAATATGCCTCTGTTTACGTGAGCATTGCCAAATGATACTACTGAGGCCATCAGAGCTCTTTGGGCAGCAGATAATATATGAAGAAGCAGCTTAGCCCTCAAAGGCTTACTGGTGTCATAGTGGTGTCAACTACGTACCAAGCTCATATGACATAGGTGTCTAAGGCACACACCAGTGGCACTTTAGCTCTTCACATATACCCAGAAGCATCCCTTTCTGAGCAGAAGAGAGATCTTTTCTTTCTGCAGGTCGACAGAAACGCTGCTATGCTTGCAGCTATCATGTGCCACAGCCTGTAGAAACTCAGTCAGACAAAATGCAGAGCCTCACCATCTTCTGCGTGATATTCAGGGAAAGCGAGACAGGTAGCTGCAGAGGGGGAGAGGGGGCAGCTAGCGCAGGATGACAGCTATATGAGAACTGGGCTCTAATAGCTGCACCACAGCAGAGGTGCTGGGTGGCGGGGGCTGATGTCGCCTATCATTCTCAGTGTGAAATGCAGTCCGTTTGTGGGTAGCTGTAAGGATAGAGCAATAACGGTTAATTTACAGTAAAACAGCGAAAGCTGTTCAGGCTTCATCTCGAGATGACAGTCAAGATACCATAAATGTTGCTTTAACTGAAGGGCTTTACTGCTGTTGCTGATCTGTCACTGTTTTTCTGTACTCTGTTGCGGCCACGTTTAACTCTTCAGTGCTCCGACTCTGAATAGGTTCCTGCGGTAGAGCACTAGAGCCACCAACAAACAAGCACATACACTTTGTAAATTAATTTCTCTGCAAGCATGATTCAGTAGTTCTGTTTGCATACTCTTTGTGTAATTCCTCTAATGATGCTTGTGATTGATAAATTCCCATGCCAATTGCCCTTCTATATCTAGAATTCCTTCAGATCATATACAGTTACAGAATTTTCTATTGCTACTGTTGCACTGGCTGCAAATTCTGTTTCGCATACGCAGACTGCAGGCACTTCGGCAATATTGGCTGCATGTGTGGGCAGCGTGAGGATCCTTCACTCAGATTCCCACTTCCCCAGTAATCCTCCTACCTCTCCCTCCTCAGAGCCTGCTTCCACTGGAACTGCTGTAACTTACACCCATGTAATGCCATAGATCCTGGCCCCTCGTGTCTGGGCATATTAGTTCAAGGATATTTTTCTAAATGGATGCTCAGAAATCATTGCAACCTAAAAGAAGTTACTGTGAGATTTTTTGTTCACCTTCATTTGCACTCAGTTCATCAGTTTTCCTTGTAAAAGGAGGATGATTCAAATTGACTTTTCTTACTTATCCAAAATCTTGCTTTTTCTGCCTTTCCAGGGCTGTGCCGACTGACAATAACTTTTTCCTTCAGTGAATAGGACAGAAAGGCTTGATTGCAAATAATTTGTAATTATTTCTCAAACATTCTCTTTTCTTTTTTTTCTTTGCCTTGTCAATGTTATCTGGAAAAATCAGAGACATCAATTACTCATTCTTTAAAAGAACTAGGATGTGAAGTTCAAAATATATGAAAGCATGAGCCTGGGCATTTGGAAGGAGACTTAGTCGCTTTCTAATTTCCTGAAAGCTTTTGGAGGCCTTTTCACTGTGGGAAAGGTAATAAGCAGAGCTCAGCATGTCAGGCAGATGCACAGAGAAGTGGAGGGCTATGGAGGAGAAAAACCTGGAAGTCAGTCTGCTCTGGAGCGTGGCCATTTGGGGAGGGACTCTCTCCAGCATGCTGATACTCCAAAGTTTTGGAAATGTCCTGGCATCTCTGGGTCTGCCCTCATGTTGATAATGAAGAGCAGAGGACCTGCAGCCCCTGCCACGCTGGGAGGAGGCTCTGGCAGCAGGGCACTTAGTGCAGTAGGCTGGCTATTTTGAGTCCCAGGCAGGTGTGGCTACCGTGGCATATACAGGACGCAAGGAGCCGGAGTGTTGGGCCTAAGAATTCAGCTTTGTGGCCCAGATACGCAGACCAAAGCTGGATCTGGCAGCAGCATGTCTTCAACCGTGGTGCCTATCAGTTGCAGTAGTTGTAATGTTGGATTAATGCAGAACTGAATTTAACTGTAGGGCCCAATTCTGCTCTGTGTTGTACTGGTATGTAATTCTGGAATACCACTGCTGAAGCCAGTAGGTTTCCACCACTTTGAATTAGAGCAAAAATCTTAAAAGCTGAAAGATGTTGTAGCCAAAATGAAGGCACATGAATACTTTTGAAGAAGTCTCCTTAATCATACCCTTGCGACATCCGAGTAGCACGACAGTATTATTTTATAACAATGTCTTTTAGTCCTTTCATTTTCAGTATAGTTTTGTCCTCTTTAAATGCCCAAATAATCTCCAGTAAGAGCTAAGAGATTCAGGAGGGGGAAGAAATACGTATTGCGTGAAATCATTGTGCTGAAACCACCTATTGCTTGCAAAGCTGTTTGAATGAACCAGATGGTTCCTTTATTCCTTCCATGTTCTTTCCCTCTTTGCTTTTTCCTACTGGCATGTTTTAGAAAAGGCAAAGGTAACCTGCAGGGAAAGGACTTCTGTCCACGAGGACAATGCTATTTTGAAAGCCTATCTTTTTCATGACAGAGATACGTTCTCTGATGTTATTTCAACCTAGTGATGATGTTTCTATAGTCATTTCCTATGATGCATCTTTGTGTGTATATTTTATGGCTGTTCACAGTGCAGGAATATTTGCCTTCAAAAATTCCTTGGAGAAGAAAAGATGCATGTTCAAGGCTGAACGTCTCCAATAGATACATTTAAATTTGCTTTTGTTTTCTACTGTTGCTTTCCAGTGATGGGAACCACTGTGCAAGGATTGATATAAAATACATTAAAATAAAAATCTTGCATAAAATACCTAAACTGGCAGAAGATTGCTGGTGAAAAGTAGCAAATACCACCAGATAGCTGGTGAAAAGGGGTAAAATCACAGGCGAGGCCCTGCGGCCTGGGACAAAGAGATGAACTGAACTCAGGTCTCCTGAGTGCTGATCTTTTGCACAGTTTAGAGGACTGTGCCTTTTTAAATTCAGTTGCACTAAGAATATTCAAGCTTCATCTACAAGAGATAATGAAATCCAACCTAAGCACTGGTGCACAAATGCACTTAAGATCATGTGCAACTTTGAACAAGGAGTTAATTTCATTAAAGCCAGTGGGGTTACTCATAGTCTTGAATTTACACATATATATATATATATAGGTTCTATGCTACCCTAGAGCTGGATTTTCTGTTGAATTATGTGATATAAATCGGAATGTGTGCATCTTTGATTCAGTATCCAGCACGTTTGGGGTTTAATTAAAGACATTCTATTTCCTTTCACTCCTGGAGGCTCTTTTTGATAGAGATACCCCTGAAAATACAGCAAGATTAATACCTTCTGCGTTTAAAGTAAAATTTTTAAGAATTTTTAAAATTTTTGGCCCCAAATAATTCCTTCATTTAGAAAGAAATTGAATGCTATAGCCTCTTGTAGAAATTGAAAGGGATGAATTTTCCTGTTACATGTATTTTTTTCTGTTTGTTACGGTGAACAGCGCAATAAATCAGCTTGGTCTCTGAACTGCGAAAGCTGGTAAACACCCAAAGGACAATAGAAAATGACAAAATTCATTTTAGTTTTTAGATGTTTTCACTCATTCCGTATTCTGTGAGCAAATAATAAAAAACAATCTGATAACACATTTTCATATTTCAGTCTCTCCTTAAAGAGTAAAAAAAAATACTTCAGGAGGGTAAGAAGACCAGAAGCGTTCTGTATTTCCAAAATTAACTATGAAAGGCAGATTATCTGGGCATGTCTGAAAGCTATGCATAACCTTTGCGCTACAAATATCTCATTTCAAAAATGTCATATTCTGCTTATTCAGTAGGGCTTCCATGAGGCTATTTTAAGCACTGAGCTTCTTGCTTCTAGATGAGAACTGAAGTTATTACAGCCTGCATGTTTTGTTTCACTTGCAGTTTATTAGCACTAGATAATTGCATGGTAGTAGGATGCTATTAAAGACAGAGTTCCTGCCCAAGCAGCGTAAACTCTGTGAAGTTCAGTTTTGTTTGGAAGGATCTTCATGCCTCCAGTTTATCAGCTGTGGTAGTTTGGGCAGTTCTGATGCAAAAAAGGAGGCGCTAGCGTAGCACTCCGAGCCGGGACCGTGCAGCAGTTGCTGAGCTATCTTCCTCTGATCGCCCCCAGTCTGCTCAAACTCCTCGCAGACCTGGTGGTCTCTTGTGTTTGTGTGCGTCTGTAATGGAAGCGCTCACAAGAGCTTTGTGGTGTACTTAGACTTGGCTGTTTAAGGGAACTTGCACCTGGCAGGGGAGAAGTGGTCCTCGCTTTAATTTCTTCCATTTATCTTTGGGTTAGGCCCCGTGTTTTGTCATAGGAGTGGCAGAGTTAAGGCAAGTTACCGGCAACAGTTGCACCAAGGACATAGCAATCCATGTTGAAAAGCACTTAATTACTCCATGTTTAGAGTAGACAACACAGCAGCATGTGTATCACCAATATGTCAGCATGGTTTGCTTTTCATAGGAGTTTATGTTCCCAGCAGGCACCGAATGCTTTTTCTGCCTGGTAAATGTCAAGTACTTAAAGCAATCTTGCCTGTTCCTCTCTGGAGGTTGCCAAATAATCTCCTTTCATTGGCTATGGGATCTTGCCAGGGCTTCTGCATTCATGCACATTTATCCTGCCAAATGTTAGTAACACAGGAACTGTACAAATACTCCCTGCTCCTTTCATTAGCTTTGTACAGCTCTGTTCGGTTGCAGGATTCCTGTTTTTTTCTGTTATTCTGGGCTGAAGCGGTAGTTCATGATCCATATTCCATTATTGGGTGTGCTGTGTTTCAGAGTAGAAACCTATGTTAAGTAAACATGATGAACGTCTTGAATTATAGCCTTCTTAAAGCGAATTCAGTTTGCCTCCTGAATGCCCCACTGCAGCTGAGGTCCCCCACAACATCCTTCTCTCTAAATTGGAGAGCTATGGATTTGATGGGTGGACTTCGGTGGATATAAGGAACTGGCTGGATGGTCGC
>NW_009258754.1:409242-428245 GCF_000687185.1 Egretta garzetta | reverse complement strand
TGGCCAGCAGGTCGAGGGAGGTGATTCTGCCCCTCTACTCAGCTCTGGTGAGACCTCACCTGGAGTACTGCGTCCAGCTCTGGAGCCCTCAGCACAAGAAGGACATGGAACTGTTGGAACGGGTCCAGAGGAGGGCTACAAAAATGATCCGAGGGCTGGAGCACCTCTCCTATGAGGACAGGCTGAGAGAGTTGGGCTTGTTCAGTCTGGAGAAAAGGAGGCTACGGGGAGACCTGATTGCGGCCTTCCAGTACCTAAAGGGGGCCTATAGGAAAGATGGGGAACGTCTTTTTAGTAGGGCCAGCTGTGTTAGGACAAGGGGAAATGGTTTTAAACTAGAACAGGGTAGGTTCAGGCTAGAGGTAAGGAAGAAATTTTTTACAATGAGAGTGGTAAAACACTGGAACAGGTTGCCCAGAGAGGTAGTGGAGGCCCCATCCCTGGAAACATTCAAGGCCAGGTTGGGTGGGGCTCTGAGCAATCTGATCTAGTTAGCAGTGTCCCTGCTCACTGCAGGGGGGTTGGACTAGATGACCACTAGTGGTCCCTTCCAACCCTAAACATTCTATGATTCTATGATTCTGTGATTCTAAGTTCCCAGTAAGCATTGAGCAGTTTCTCTGTTCCCAGTCACGGTAAAAAGATTCCTTTCCTATTTAGCCTATCCATTTACCTGCGTATTTTCTCTAGGAAGTCTTACAGCACCTAATATTCCTGTTCCATGTAGCATATAGGAGGTACCTCTATACCTTTATCAGGTTTATAATATATTTAAAGCATTTAGGTTTAAATTCTAGTTTGAAAAGTCCAGTTTGTGAAGGAGGGAAAAAGATCTCAGTAACATACCAACTCCTGGAAATAGATGCTTTAATAAAATAAACTGTGGCAGAGGAAAAAATGCTTGTAACAGAAAATGGAAAGTAAATCTTTCACCTTGTCATGTTTTACCCTCTGTATCATACAGCAGGACTGGGTTATTTAACCTTTTTCTTGATAATGTCACCAAGATATTTTAGGCTAATGCTACATATCATGCAATGGCAGATGAGACTGCTGTGTGTGTCGCTGCAGTACCTAATTTCAACCCGTGCAAAAATACTTTACAAGACTAGACGGCAGATTGTCAATCATTTTTCCATGGCATTTCTCATTTTCTTGTCTGTAATATAACAACTTGTGAATGTTGTATATGCAAACCCCAACACCTAAGGACAGGTCTAGACTACATGGCAGAACCTCATCAGTTGGATAAAGACTGTGAAAATGGAAGGAGGGAAGAGGCACAGTATCCTATTTCTAGCAATTTGTTTGAAAACACAGTACTCTTAACCACTTCTCGCTATTTTTAGGTAAAAATATCAGTTAACGCTAGCCTTGAGTGACGTCCAGCACAAGAGCATCTTTTGATTACTTTGCCCATCATTAACATCTCTCCAGATAAAGGGATGGAAGAGTGGGGGTATGGCTATGAGACAGAGCACATTCTCAGTGTGACACCGTGGCACAGGAGATGTTGAAGACAGCATAGGGAACAGGGGTCTGAGGAAGGCAGAGGAGAGGGAAACATTTGTATCTCAGGTATCCATTAAGGTTGGTAGTAAGATGCACAGGGAATTGAAGACTGTGAGAAGTCTCTGCATACAGAACACACAATTTTCAAATGCAGCAAAGTCTGTAATCCTTTAGTCAGTCTAAAGTAGAGTTCAGGTCCTGGGCAACATGTTCAGAAATGATCAGGCAGTTTGTGCCTGTCTCATTAACTGTCTCTTCATTTTAATGACACCAATCTGAAGAAGATTGCTTTTACTAGGTTTGTAAATCAGATTGAGAGGTGTGGAGAGAGGGTTGAGATCAAGCTTATGTCAGTAGAATGTATATGAATGTAATATACAAGTAACAGACTAAACAGAAAGGAAATAGTGATTTAGCTGGAAGCATGGCAAGAAAAATCTGCTAGTATTGTCAAATGCATCAGGAGTAATATTTTCTGCAAAGCCTAAATTATTCTGATAGCCTACATCTCATTCCCAAAAGTCTATCCTAATACATTCAAGAAAATTAGTAGAATCGTAGAATACAAGGTTGGAAAAGGAACCTCAAAGATCATCTGGTCCAACCTTTCTTGGCAAAAGCACAGTCCAGACAAGATGGCCCAGCACCCTGTCCAGCTGAATCTTAAAAGTGTCCAATGTTGAGGAATCCACCACTCCCATGGGGACATTATTTCAATGGCTGATTGTTCTCATTGTGAAAAATTTTTCTCTTGTGCCCAATTGGAATCTCATCAGGAGTAATTTGTACCCATCACCCCCCATCTTTTCAATGTGTCTCCTTGTAAAAAGGGAGTCTCCATCTTCTCTGTAGCCACCCTTTAATACTGGAATGTGGTGATAAGGTCTTTCCTAAGCCTTCTTTTCCCAAGGCTGAACAAACCCAGTTCTCTCAGCCTTTCCTCATAGGGCAGGCTTCGCAGTCCTTTAATCATCTTTGTGGCCCTTGTCTGGACCCCCTTCAGTCTGTCCACATCTTTTTTGCATAGCAGGGACCAAAGCTGAACACAGTATTCCCAGTGTGGCCTGACAAGCTCTGAGTAGAGGTGGATAATGACTTCTTTATCTCCACTAGTGATGCCCTTGTTGATGCAATGCAGCATCCTGTTGGCTCTTTGCCACAGCAGCACATGGCTCACTCACCCCCAGGTCCCTTTTCACAGAGCTGTTTGCCAGCCAGGTAGATCCCAGCCTGTGCTTCACTCCTGGATTATGTTTTCCCAGGTGCAAGACCTTCCACTTGCCCTTGTTGAACTTCATAAGGTTCTTGTTAGCCCACTCTTCCAGCCTATCCAGGTCTCCCTGCAGGGTAGGTCTCCCTTCCTACTCAGTTTGGTATTATCAACAAACTTCATCAGTGTACTTGATCCCATCATCTAGATCAGTTATGAAGATATTAAACACCATTGGGCCCAGTATCAATCCCTGGGGGACCCCACTTGTGACAGGTTGCCAGTTTGACAAAGAGCTGTTTACCACCACCCTCTGGGTGCGGCCTGTCAGCCAGTTCCCCACCCACTGCACAGACCACTTATCTAGACTGTAACGCATCAGTTTCTCTAGGAGGAGGTGATGGGAAACCATATAGAAAGCCTTGGAGAAATTCAGGTAGACAATGTCCACCGCTTGCTCCACACCAACCGAGTAGGTTACTTTGGTGTAGAAGGCACTCAGATTCGTCAAGCACCATTTGCCCTTGGTGAATCTGTGCTGGCTTTTCCCAATCACGTGCTTCATTTGACTTGCGGTAGGCCCCAGGAGGATTTGGTCCGTAACCTTCCCGGGGACTGAAGTAAGACTGATGGACCTACAATTTCCTGGATTCTCCTTTAATCCTTTCTTGTAGATGGGGGTGACATTAGCCTTCTTCTGGGGCATCCCCCAATCTCCACAACTCCTCAAAGATTATGGAGAGTGGCCTTGCAATTATGTCAGCCATCTTTCTTAATACCCTTGGGTAGATAATGTCAGGGCCCATTGATTTGTAGGGGACAACCTCCTGTAATAGCTCACATACCAACTTGTCCTTCACTGACAGTGGATCTCCATTTGCATCAATCTGGATTTTTGTTCCCAAGGCCTGGGGCCCAACCGTGCTGGTAAAGACAGAGGTGAAGAAAGTGTTGAGAACATCTGCCTTTTCAGCGTTGTTGGTGACTAATTCACCTCTCCTATTTAACAGGGGGACAATATTTTCCTTCTGTTTCTGTTTGTTGTTTACGTACCTGAAGAATCCTTTCTTGTAGTTTTTGGCCAATCTCTGGCCAATTTCAATTCAAGCTGAGCTTTCGCTTTTAGAACTGCACCTCTGCACGCCCTGGCAATGCCCTTGTAGTTCTCAGTGGGTATTTGTTTGCTTTTCCATCTCTGGTATGCTTCTCTTTTGGTCGCAGTTAAGCCAAGGGGGTCTCTTGCTCTGCCTACTTACCTTACCTTTTAAGGTGACAAACTGTTTTTCTGCTTTTAGGAGAGCGTCCTTGAAGAACTCCCAGCACTCGCTAGCTCCTTTATCCTCCATGGAAGCTTCCCATGGAATCCCTCCCAACTGAGCTCTGAGCGAGCTGAAGTTTGCTCTTCTAAAATCTAAAACGTTTGTCTTAGCACTAACCTTCAGCATGCTCAGCAGGATTCCAAACTCCACACTACTGTGATCACTGCAGCCAAGGCTATGCTAACCAAGATTATTACAAAGAAGGTTTTCTTGGTTTGTGAGTAGCAAGTCCAGTAGTGCCTCATTCCTGGTTGGCACATCTAACATTTGTATGAGGAAGTGGTCCTCTATGCAGTCCAGGGACTTGATGGATGATATGCGAGCTGCTGTATTGTTCTTCCAACAAATGTCTGGGTAGCTGAAGTCACCCATAAGAACCAGGTTCTGTTGGCCCGAAGCTTGCTTAAGCAACCCAAATACTGCTTCGTTTGCCTTATTGTTTTGGTTTGGAGGTGCCACCACGTTTCAGTTGTTCCCATGATACCATAACTCTCTGGGCATGGAGCTCCAGTTCCTCCTGTTTATTCCCCAGGCTGCGTGCATTGGTATACACACACTTGAGTTGTTGGTCTTCTGGTTCTCATATTGGGAGTCAGCTAAGGAACACGGCGCTGCTCTGGTTGGCCTGGCTTATTCCGCAGTTGGTTGCAATGGTGTGAGCATTGCCACTTTGGACCCCATCCCCTGAGTCCTTCAGTTTAAAGCCCACTTCACCAAGTTGGCCAGCCTGCTGCCAAAGAGTCCCTTGCCTCTTCTAGGTGTGTGGATCCCATCCCTCTTGAACAGGCTATAGCCATCAAAAAATGTCCTGTTGTCATAAAAGCCAAAACCCTCATGACAGAACCAGCCATGAAGCCAGAAGTTGATTTGCATTATATGTCTATTTCTGGCTGCATCAAAAATTAATTTGGGTTGGGTTAAATAAAAAGACAAATTTAAAGTGCATTAGGGTATATCCACATAGTGAAAAACTAACAAGCTACCAAATACTCTTATCTGTGGTAGCTCCTGCATGTCCCTAGCCTGCTGCAAAGTGGAAATTTAATTAATTAGCTGGAAGCGTCATGAAAGGATATCATTTTTTGAGGTTGGTTTGGTTTGGTTTTTTTTAATTCTGGCAAGATATCTTTTTCTTTTTGCTTTGTTGTACCTTACTTATACATTAAGCTTAAACAAAGCTGTGAATGAAGAGTGGTCTCATTACTTCATGTATGTGCACACACATACGTTCACAGCTCCTTATTCCTAAACAAAACTGGAATCTTGTTCAACATCTGCCTTTATTGCTATGCCTTGTAAGAGCTGAAGAGAGGTTATTTAGCAGATCAAAGCAGAAGTGTGACAAAGTGATAACGCTATGTTTGAATCCTCCTCTGATACTGACCAAATCATGTTAGTAAGGTGCTGTAATGCTGGCATCTTCACAGACTGTCAAAACACTGGCTTTTAGCTGGCAGAGGAGCGCTTGCTGCTGGCCTTAGTAATATGTTTGAGGCTGTTTCTAAAAGAGGGATTTTAACTCCATGAGCACTGCCTGCTTGGTTTAGCGTTAGAAATTTGCTGGCTCCTTTCTGATGGATCAGCAGAAGGTGTCTGGAAATTTCTCTGAGCGCTGAGTTTGCAGCGGCAGATCTGTAGCAGTGAACTGCAAGGAGCAACAAAGTTTGATGAGACAGGAAAGCTGCCATTCTAAACTGGCCTGTAGTTTAGGATTTTTTTTAATTGGGGAACTTACCAATGGGGTATCAAGGCTTTCAATGCAAGAATTGTTTACCCTATGGGAATATAAATTACATTGAGTGTATGTGGTAAATTTTGTTTCTGAATAAGTTTGTTGAGTCCACTTAGGATAAAACCTGACTTCATCCAAACATTTAATGAGGCTTTTTATTAACCCCAACATTTAATGAGATGTTTTATTAACTATTTATGCAAACTGAACAAAATGTAATTTCCGTGAGTTTGTTTATTGGTTAATTCATAAAGGATAATTTCTAAGAAACCTGTGACTTCTCATTTCAAATTAATTTCATCACAATGTTTTGATTTATAATTTCAAAGACAAAATGGTAACCTGTTTGGGAAGGATCTGAATCTGTGAGATCCTTTGTTCCCCCTTGACTTCACTGTAGTCTCGTTAATTCATAGGATAGTGTTCAGATAAATGATTAGGATTATCCCCACAGCAAATTTTACAGTATTTGTATATGACTGTTTTCTTTCTCAGTCAGTGCTGCGAGAATTGTTGTGCTTTATGCAAGAAGTTACTATAAATAAAAAGGTCTTGATTCATCATTGTGTTACTGCCGAGTTACGTCACTGTCATTCCAGTATGAATGTCCAGGATCTTAACTGTTGTCTTGCAGTGATAAGGAGTTCATTTGGATACTTAGTTTTATGTCTTTGGCAACTCTTTGGGTCTTTAAAATCCCACAGCGATATTTGAAAAGCATAATATTTAAAAATGGAAAGTCTCCTGTCCAAAGAGTTTGGGAGAGAACAGATGTCTCGGAGGAAGGGAAGTGCTCACTAGCTACTTAATACTGGAGTGTCAGAGCATTCTGGGGGAAGATTAGGAGTGCTTTGAACAGACTGTTATTTTTATAGTGTTCTACTGATGTAATACCAGAGAAAACCATCAATGGGCTAGTCCCAGAAAATCTACTCCAGAATTATGACACCATAACAGAGATCCTATGGTTGACAAAGTGTGTTACATACTTCTGATGAATTTATATTTTGTTCCATTTTCAGTGTCAGCCAAACCAAGACCTCACAGTGATGAATACACAAAGAAGATTCCACCTCCTAAACCGAAACGAAATCCAAACACTCAGCTAAGCACATCTTTTGATGAAACGTATATCAAAAAGCATGGCCCTATGAAGACAACACTCACTAGGGATGCCTCTCTATCGCAGGTCAGCAGTCCTGCCCCAGACACAGAGGAAGAAGAGCCTGTTTATATTGAAATGGTTGGGAATATTCTCAGAGACTTCAAAAAAGATGAGGATGACCAAAGCGAAGCAGTCTATGAGGAGATGAAATACCCTATATTTGATGATGTAGGCCAAGATTCAAAATGTCAATGTGAATATGACCATCACACTTGTTCTTCTCAGTGTGCTACTCCCACAGTGCCTGACCTAGATTTCACCAAGTCTTCAGTGCCATCTACTCCCAAGGGCTTGCTTTGTGATATACCCCCACCATTTCCAAATCTGCTTTCTCACAGACCTCCACTGCTGGTGTTCCCACCAGCACCAGTGCAGTGTTCCCCGAATTCTGACGAGTCTCCTCTAACTCCACTAGAGGTCACAAAGCTTCCCGTTTTAGAAAACGTGTCTTACATCAAACAACAAGCTGGAGCTTCTCCATCTTCACTGCCACCTCATACACCAGGCCATCAAAAACTGGAGAAGGACCAGACAGTATCTCATGGAACTAGCACCCCTGGGCACACCTCCTCACCTCCTCATCCTTCTACCTTATACAGAACACAGTCTCCACATGGTTATCCTAAAAGTCACTCTGCCTCACCTTCTCCTGTCAGTATGGGTAGGTCTCTTACCCCCTTAAGCCTCAAAAGACCTCCACCTTACGACTCTGTACATTCAGGAAGTCTCTCAAGAAGCTCTCCATCAGTGCCTCATTCTACAGCCAGAAACACATTGCAAGAAGGAGGAAAGATGGTAAACGCCTCGGTCAGTACCTACGGGTCATCATCTCAGAGTGGTTCCCGTTCTCGGACACCCACCAGTCCTCTCGAGGAACTAACCAGCCTCTTTACCTCAGGACGAAGTCTCCTGAGGAAGTCCTCCAGTGGCAGAAGATCCAAGGAACCTGCAGAAAGTAAGTTCTTGATGTAATTTTTCCTCGTTCTTCCTCGTATAATATCATCTTTCACTATATTTTACTAAATCAAACACTTGTAAAAATCAAATACCTCAGATGTCTGAATTCCTTGTATAAATTTATTTTAATGGAAAGAAAAGTGGTTATTGTTAAAATTGCCTTAATATTGATATTGTTATATTTTTAAGATTTTTAAGCATGCATACTGCACTACAGAAGTACGATTTGTGGCTTGGTCTTGCAAAAGGAGTCAGTTTTCATTAACTTATTTACAGTCATAAAGGTCTCATGTGAGTTAGGATCTTCCCACCATGTCACATTCTTCCTTTCTTGGTGGATGGTAAGACACAGTGATTGTCCAAGCAGCTTGTAGCAAAATAACCAAACAGTAGTTGTTTTTTGGCGAAGATCCATTGATCGCCCTTAACTTGGCCAGTGATCATGGCATGTATGATGGCAACCAGAGGTACCAGCTTAAACCATTCCTCTCCTTCCCACTGCCTCCTTCCGTACTGTGCCACAGAGTGTCTATCAGCTGTGCTAGTGTGACTGGTGGGGAGGCCGTACTGTGAATCCATCTGAAAACCAACGTGACCTATAACGCATTACACACACACAGAGAAGAGCACGGGAGGAAGTTGTGCAGGAAAACCTTAAGCCAATATTGACTTTTCATGTGCTGTGTCATAAAATCATGCATTTACGTTTACGCAACGAACACCTGTTTCTGAGCTAGTGAAATATGGAAACTCCTAATGAAATCAGCAGGAGTCACAGGTGTGAGCGAAAGCAGAACCTGGCACCAGTATTTCTCTTGCAAAAACGTTCCCGTTCGGTGATGCCAAAGACAATGTCTTGCAGCGGAAGGTAGCCATAACACCTCTTGTCAGAGTGCAAAGTGGGCTCAGTATGCTTTCTCCTCTTATCTTTGTGTAAGTGCGATGTTATACCTATTTGGCAGCTGTAACATATTAATACAGTGTGATAAACTACGCTGGTTTATACCTGATAAAGGAAGGTGTTCTGGTTTCCAGGATACCATATCGCTACAGAAGAGAAGTGAAGTCTGCTCTGCCTTTCTGGTTGTGTTTGTGCCACTCTGTTACGTTACTCATCACAGTGTGGCCGCATCACTTTGGGGCACGCTCACAAGAACACCCCCTCTGGGTTCTCATGGGCAGGGGTTGCCTGCCTCGCACCTCTGCAGCTGAGTGCATACATGCAAACGTGTAAGTATGGAGAAGCTCGGTGACAGTGGTTTGGGTTGGCATACAAAGCATTCCTCCTGGTTCATGGACACCGCTGCCCCAGCCTCAGCAGTTTTATTCTTATTTATCTGCGCAAATCAGGAATAATGACTCTGAAATCAGAAAGTGGGGGCAAGAATTGAGTTAGCAGAATACTGAGAATATGAGTTGGTGCAGCAGTTTGCTTAATTTGGCTTTAATATTTCTGTGGCCTGTAATCATAAATACTGTTTTATGAAAGTGTTAGTACTGTGATTCAGTAAGGTTTCAATAAGTGATTACAGTAATAAAAATACAATACTGCTGGATTTGTGTGCTGGATGGAAGCAAGTTTGTACCTAAAAGGCAAGATGATTCGTATAATTGGGAACAATTATGAGAGATGTGATGTGACATTTATAAATAATTGCAGTGAAGTGGTAGGGAGATTTTGGGAAAGTGCAGGCAATATTGAACATCATTAAACATGTTTCTTATTCGTAAGTGAGCAGAAATCCCCTGTAAACCCCATGCTACACCAGATCTATGTGGTGAGCTTCATAAGTTGAACAGCTTTATGGTCGCTGATATAGGCAGAAGTACCAGGTTTGGAACCTATAGAAATTCCTGCAGCGAATGTGGCAAGTCCTGGGAAATTTCAGCAAATTTCAGTTGCTGTCTCATACCTACCTCCGGAAAGATATTCTCTATATTCCACTTGACTGAAATTGAATGCAGACCTTTCAAGGGACTTTTCACTGATAAATTTAAAATAAATCTTGCCCTGCAGATCTGTACGAAGAAGAGCTTTCTTCTTAGCCTCTCAAGGAGCAGTCTTCTTGCTCTTTAGGAAGTAGAACTGTGCTCCTTATTGGTCACAAATGGTAAGACAAGAGAGATATGAAATAGAAACTGTGTTCATTTACTTTAAGGACAAAGCATTCATGTTATAAATAGACACCAGTGTTGAAAAGACTCTGGAGTGCAGCTGTGTTGAGTAAATGAACAGACTGCCCATCTAATCCAATTGTAATTTGTCTGGTATTTACAGTATGACTTAATCCTGTGGGATTACTGCACTGAACAAGAACCAGGTTTGTGCTCAGATATTACAGAGGTAGAAGACACTCTAAGATTTATAGAAAACACATACAGGTCTAGCATTTTATGTCTTGCAATTCTACGTTAAAATGATCCACCATATAAATTGTGGGATTTTAATGTAGAATCTGACCAGACTGTCACATTTACATGCTGTGATTATACATAGTGATAGATAGCGTAGACTGGACAATCTGTTAAAATCTTGCTCCTGCAAATCACATTGGAAGCCCAAGGCACTCCATACAATCTGGATTATTTTTTTTTTTAAGCTATGGGAGAGCAAACGCTGGACTAACTGGGACTGCCACGGTTTTATAGTTTTCAGTTCAGTGTAATTTGCTGTCAGCATACAGAAAGATTTCCAGAATCTAGAGGATAATAAACATACACAAAAAAAGAATTTATATGGCTTCTATGAAATCATGCTAGGAAACTAAGAGTATTTGCTTCTACGATATAAAATTATTCTGAGCACATCTCAAGCAACTTTCTCACTGAATCCTCCAACACTCAGCCCTCTGTGACTTGTCTGAAGCTCTCACTGCCATATGCTAGTCAAAAAAAAAAATAGCACAATACTAAATTTTATATTCATCTGAGTGTATTTGGAAAATATTGCAGCAGTTACAGAGAAAATTCTTTCTCATCTTTATTGTTATTGCTACAACTGACTTTGTGGAAATTTGGCATCTGAATCCAAACTCAAGATGTATTTGCTGGCTTTTCATTTGTGGCGGTTTTGAGTGGGTTTCTTTTTGAGGAGGGGGCCTGCTCAAACTTTATTTCCAGTCAACATCTTTAATATACAAGCAAAGCTGCCCTTTTAGCCTTTCTGTATTATTTTCTTTACTCTTCTGCCATTTTTGCTTTTTTATCCCCCTCCGTTTTATTCCTGTAGAGTTCATTGGAATTGCACTGGTGGAAAATCAGGATAAATCAGTGACACTGAGGAGACTGTCACCTCAGGGCCGCGTTTTCTGAGGATACAAGCTTCCATTGGAGCCCCAGACTTGTTGCTGAATGCACTCAGCATCCACCGGCTGCAGCTGTGGTCTGCGTATCTGGATTTTATAAACAGCTCACTTATTGTGCTGTGTTCTTCTAAAAGTCCTCCTGTGTGCTGTTAGCATCTTAAATATGCATTACAGCACAATTATGAAGGTGGGGAGAAAAGAACAAAGAAAAATAAATTGTAAGGCCAAATCAGAAATGAAAAAGTTGTTGGGAGATGATCACAAAGGCAGGCATAAAGATGGAGAGAACCCCTATGGAAAACTGAAGAAAAATGTAGAGCATGAACAATATGAAAGAGCAGAGAAGATAGATATTATTAATTGTCATTGCCTGTTCTTTAACCCTTCCTGCTTTTGTGTGGGATAACATGGTAGTATGCACTAACAGTTGGCAGTCCGTGGTGAAATACGATGTCAGTCCTCAGAGGTTAGAGGGAAACTCTTTAAAGGGTACAGACACTGCCTAGTGTCCTTGGGCTGCTGCAGTGTGTCCTTTGCTAATACAGTTGGAAGGTGTTTAAGTACGACCATTCAATCCAGCTGTATTGAATGACACATTCCCTTTGCTTTTAGCATATGCACCGAGTGTCTGTGTTACCCATGTCCTTCAGTAAAGAGGGAATTATGGAGGGAGAGAGGGAGGGAATGCTCTTCAGATTTCTGGAGCTGTATTTGCTGCCTTTTCTGCACCATAGAAACATGCTGTACTCTGTGAAAATCTAGAACTGAAGTCATGTGCCTATAGGCATGCCCATATCCTAAAAAGCAGAACAGAGAAGCTGGTGGCATGCATCTGACCTGCACTCGCTTCAAGGCAGTACGTTTTTTCTGGGTGAAATGCTCCTGGAAACCCTTGCCAGGACCAGCCCTTTCTGTTTGTGTATTGGTTGTTTCCATTTGTTAAGGCTGCAGTTTCCTCATAATTTCCTGGGAACTTCACGCCTCTTTTGAGCAAGTATTGCGAATATTCATCCTAATGAACTGCACAACATAATAGTTACCTCTGCTGCGTGCCCTGACTCTGTGCACGAGTTGTGAGATCAAGACACGCGATGCACAGCAGCTCATTGCTCTTCTCCTTAGCTGCTCTGCAGGGCTTCAGAGCTGCCTTGGCTTTCGCCTACGGGGAGTTTTGCTCTTCAGCTTCTAGTCACATATAGGGAGGAAATCTGTGAAAGTGCTACTTTGAAAATTCAGCTAAAGTGATTGAAAAGTGGGATAATTATTAACATTTCCTGTTCCTGGCTGGTACCCACTGCATTAGGAATCTAAAACATTTTATTGTAAGCTGTCAAATAGTGTGGGGAGGGGAGGGGTGCAGAGGTGGCTCAACTTGTCAAAAAGGAGTTCATGCTGATTTCAGGCGGCAGAGACCCTTCCATGAAGAAATTGTGGAGAAAGAGTGGAAATTTTTACACACACACACTTCTTTTTTTTTTTTTTTTTTTTTTTAATGCTGGGGCTTTCTAAGGAGCTAGAAAGCAGCTTTGGGTTCCCTGCCAGATTGAATAGTATGCTGGAAAAGAGATTTTGGGAAATGAGTCAAGTGAAAATTCACCCCATGGTGGGTCTGTTCTGTTGTTTAACCTCCACCTCCATGCATTAAACGCGGGATGAGGGATGTAGAGAGACAGGACAGGATTTCAGCATGTGTATTTCTAATGCAGTCAGGATGAAAAATGTTGGCCTAAGGAGGGTTGACTTTGGTACGTGCATACCTGCTCATGTGAATACCTGCTCAGCCTCTGGTACCTTGAAGAGGAAGAGCTTGTCTGCAAGACTAGGCTGGCCATAAAAAGTATTATAGCTCCTCCACTACATACCATTGCTCAGTTACTGCATAGCTGAGAGTCAGTATCAGGGACTAAAATTTGGAAGCCTACATCATTTCTAGCTTCTAGGTTAATATATTTTCTGTAGTTTTACATAAAGGGATGTTAGCCTAATTCTCCAGCCCTTTTCTGCATTGTAGCAATTAATTGCATGCAGAATGATTGCTGTGTTCAGTCCAATGAGATAGCTACAGCTTCATGGAAATAATACTGCGCAACTGAAGTTACTCCTGAACCTTTGAGCCGGAGGTGTATTGGCCTCTCTGTCACAGGTGAAGCAGCTGTTTCACTAGAAGTTAGCTTTTCTAGTCTGATGACCTATGATATGTATGAGACTAGACGAGGTGATCACAGCAGTCATGTCTTGTTTGACAGTCCTGAAAACAGATCTGAAAGAAAAGACTTAGAGGAGGGAGCAGGGGGAAGTGCCAGAGGAAAAGGAATAGAGGGTAAGAGAACACCAGCTTTGAAGAGAATGACACTCGTTCACCACTGGAAGCGTATGGTCTTATCACAGTTAATTGCATTTAGTTAAAGCCTGAAGAAGGCTCTGTCCTTGCCCGTCAATTACTATCTACCAAGATAGAAGCAAGCTAAGGAGTTGCAGCAGCAGAAGTACTTTCTGCAAGTGCTCACTTTTGAGTGTATAATTCAGGGCGAGAGCTGTGTAAGCCCACACGCACAAAGGTCCTGAGCTGTCTGGTCTGTTGGTGTCAGTTAGGTCTCTCAAACTCTGCCCTTCATTAAGGGATGTGCCTGTTGGCATGAGTGTGCGATGTTGTGTGACAGAACTGAAAACGACTGAAATGTAAACATGGGGGTGACCAGATGTGGTCAGCATCCTTCAGGAACCAAGGGTTTTTGGAGAAAATAAGATTTATTTTGCAGTCAAGTGGTCTGGAGTGCTGCTTCAGCCTTACCTGTTCCTGTCCTTCACCAATAATCCTTAGATCCCCTACTGAAAAGAGGTGGGCACTGAACTAAGTGTTTTGATCCAGATCAACTAGCCGAGCCAGCTGGAGCCTCTGACTTGTTGAAGCTGATGTGTTCCCCAATTAAAAATCACAGGAAATCATTGGAAAGAAAAATCATAACATGACAGTAAGGTCATTCAGTGAAGCACGCACAAGGCAGGAAACCCACATTTCACCTAGGTTCACTCTTAAGTGGGCAAGAGTGAGCTGAGAAGCAAAGGTACAAAGGAGGAGTGTGTGAAAGGATGCATGGCATCTCAGTGGCAGCCCAGTGGCGCTAATCCCCTGCCGCAGCTACGTCATCGCTGCCCCATTTTGTATTGCATGCCAGTAATTCAGTTCTTTGTCGGCACCAAGGATAATGCCATGTTTGAGAACTTGTTTCGAATGGATAAATCATTTGGTACCCGTTCCTTGACTGAAATGCACGCTATGTCGTTTGGTCTCTTGCCGGTTTCACGCCAAAGTGAGTGTGTCTATTTTAAGGGCATTTAGTCATTCAAGTCACTAATGGGTGGGATGTCCCCTCCATTTTTAAGATGAAGCAATGTCTTTCTTACATGCAGTTATTAAAATAGAAAACACACGTTTTGAGGTTATATGCAATGGTTTTGCTAATTGGTACCATGACATTGTCTCCTCTTCTAATTCAGCAATTTAGGCTCATCAGAAAATCACGTCCTCCTGGGATTGTGATGGTATACAGAAGCATTGAAGAAGACATAATTTCATAAATAATTGCTCAGGTTTTTCTGGAAACAGCTGCTGTTTCTGATTGATGTATATGGGTTATTTATTTATCCTTCTGCTTATATTACTTGACTGACAGAATTTCTGGTTAGCAATTTAATCAACATTTCTTTTTATGAAGAAGAAATAAAGTTGTAGGGGGTAAAAACCATTGAGATAAAGCTATTCTCTTTTTGTTAGATTTCAAGTAAAAGATGGTTTTAGGTAAAGGACTAAAAAAGATGGTTTCTCTTTAAGTTTAATGTACAGGAAGATGTGAGTTGACTGAAAGTTGTTAAAAATAAAGGGAAAAAAATGCCTTAAATTCAGTTACTGGCACCTATTTCCCTGTGTGGTGAATAAGCAAAGTAACACGTGCTGCACTTAAGGACATGGATAATGATAATAAGTTCTGAATTTTAAGTGCCATTTATTTTTTTTTCTTTTTTTTTTTTTTTTTTTCTCCCTGAACAGAGAGCTTTCAAAGCCAGAGAAATATCTTGACCTTTAGGCCAAATCCTCAGCACTTATAAATCACTACTTATTTGAAATCAGGAGAGCTACTCCCAATTTACACCATCTGTGTCTCTGGCTTCAAGAAAATAAATGTGTCCTTTGTGACCAGAACAGCTTGTATTCAAAACGGTGTAGTCATGCGGCGGGATGGTGAATCGGAGAGTTTATTGTCTTTTTGTTTCAAACAGGACCACACAATTTATGACCAATTTATGGGTGCTCAGTAATAATTGTAAGAAATGCTTAATCTGATTATGTTTTCCATAAGCATATATTACTTTCAGCGAACCTGCTCCATACAGTTTCTTAAAATTTCTCAGTGGTTTTTAGGGCAGGTGGTATCAGTGTAGGGTATCAGGGTCCTCCTGTTATGGAATAGCTAAGGAAAAAAACCAAAAAGAGGATAGGAATCGAAGTGATTGGATTTGAAGGAACGGTGCAGTTGCATTTACGTAGCCTCTGCTCAGGAAGTCAGTGCAGCCGCCTGGAATGAAGTGGGCCCAGCCAGCAGTGCCAGAGGTTTGACAGGACGTGCCTGAGGGCTCTGGCACCTGGGGTGGGTGGCCATCCCAACCCCGCGCTCTCATCGGTGTCCTCCCCCCGGGGCTTCTGGATTTGATAGGGAGCCACGCTGTATTTCTGTCTGCTAGAACAGTCAATGGTTGTATTGAACGTAGACATGTTTAAACTTTAGACCCTACAGAGCTGTTAGGGGATTGTCTGGTTATCTCTAACCTGGTGTCGGTTGGAGATAATTTATTTGAAAATAATATGGAGCCTCTTCCTGGAGGAAATGTCTGGTCTCAGCTTTCGTAGAGTATCTTACTAAAACCGTATCATGTGTTGCAGCAATTGGAGACTTAGCAGTTTTAAGCGGGAATTGCAGTTCAGATGTGAAAACGATACCTGTGCATCTTAGCTTTACGAAGGGAAGGGAAGAAAACAAGTTCATGAGAGCGTAGATCAAACCAGTGGGCGGGTACTGTAGTGCATCTCTCGGTGGGTTGGCTGGGCTGGCTGGCTGAAGCGATGACTTTCAGGGTGGGACCAGCTGGTGCGCCTGCCCCTGGCTTTGGCAGTATCGGGCTCCTCTTTCAAGGCAGCTACTAGATACTTCAGAATTTGCCTTTGTAACTGAGCTCTGGACCCTGAATTGCATTTTTTTCTAAGTTAAGAGTCAGATTTTCTTGGCTAATATTAGGATTCAAGTGCATTTTTGTTTGTTAAATCCTAAACGTAAAACTATAGACCTTTAGCAGGAAGGCTTCCATTTATTGTGTTCATTTTTAAGCAGCACAATGTTCATACAGCACTTCAAGCCAGATTTGACCTGTTGCACAGGTAGGTATACAGAGATAGCACTTAAGTCTGTTTGCTTAAACTCAATCACAAAGAAGGAAATCACAGTTTTGTTTAAGATAAATAATCAAAGTCCCCCAGACCACAGCACCAAGCCAAGGACTGTGAGCTTTAGGAAAGTGAAATACTGTGCAAGCTTCAAAGAAAGCAGAACAAAACAGTTTCCCCAAAATTTATTGTGAGCAAAAAACCTGTTTTTTTTTTTTTCCCAGAAACTGGAATATCTACATCATAGCCAGAGGAGCTGCTCAAGGTTGTTAAATGAAAGTCTTTTGCATGCCAGCTTATGTCTGAAACCTGGCTTCATGATCTCTTGAGCTGCTGTCGTTGCATCTTTACAAGAGATGGAGTTTAATTAAATGCCTTATCTGTACTTACAGTGACACAGCTCTAGCTGTAGAAGCTTCATGATCTTAAGAGAAGATGGTGGGAACTTTGGGGGAATAAAGGAAAGAACAAGGTTCCCTCTCTCAGTTCTGAAATCCTCCGATACTTCTGACTACTATTTCTCCTTAATATTTCTTAAAATGCCTTTACCTTACTAATCTGTGTAACAAAGACTGACAATTTCCTGGGCTAAGTGGTTTATATATCCATTTTTAGAAAACATACTTTTTGTGGCATGTCTGATTTGATTACTGGCAGAGTGAGCTCAATTCTTAAACCTAGTCATTAAAGGCCCAATCCAAAGGTCCTTGATTATCCCATTATAAATTATGGCAAGGGGGGTCCACTCCTTGTCTCAGGCTGCTGTTCCTTCCCAAACCACTCTGCAAAACAAGGCAAGGTATCCAGAATGTAGCAGTGAATAATACAAAGCCTGAGAAAAAATAGTGGATGACCACATGTTATGCTACACATTTTTGTCAGTGTATTATCTAATCTCCCCATAGTATTCTGATAAGAAGTTTTAGACTCTTAACTGAGAAAAGATGGGTATACTTCTCCTTAAGTTTTTCTCTGGATCTTCCAGGAGTCTATCAGTAGCAAGAGAAATCAGTTAGAAATAGCTTTATTTGGGTTATAAATGTAACATTGATTCAAATATTGAACCATGAAACTGTAGGGGTGTACAAACATGCTAGGTATAGATAAGGTGAGAAGTACGGGAACATTGAGGAAATAATTGTCAGGATAATAGCGCATATTAAAAAATTAGGTTCATTTACATTCAATTTGATGTGAAGGTTCAGGTTACTTTTACTCCTCTGAACAGAATTATCCATCCCTAATAATTATTTTTTTGTTAAAACAGTAACATGCAATTAGCACTTTATCTGGCATTTAAGAATGAGTAAGGAGAACTATTGTTCTTGTAACTACTCATCTGAAAAAGAGAAGCTGCATGTTTAATTTTGCTGGAAATGGAAATGTCTTTATTTTTGTGTGTGACTTAAATTCCTAACTCAAAAAGTACCTTCTTCCAGGAAATCTATAGCTATGTTACTGTTCGGGCAATGTTTGTGTCATTTATATTTAATTTATATGTGCTCTGACAAATACAGAGACACTTGTGCCAGCCACACTAGCTGCTCTGCACCCTTGTGAAAGCAGTAATAGTAATGACTTACAAGCACAGGCATCAACCGGAGCTGTATAAGGCCATCCACAATTTTACTTATTTCCTCAGGATCTGAAGTCTGTGCTGTCATGGCTTAACAGTTGCTTGGCTAGCAAGAGTAAAACCAGGCCACAAAATGAAACCCCTAATTAGAAAGTGGGGAGGGCTTAAAATTATTGACTCTCTTAAAAGGCATAGAAAGACAGAATGACATACGGGTTTCATTCTGCAATCGGGAGAAACCTTGAGCATTAACTTGCAGAGCAAATAGTGCCTGGGACCCTGACCCAGCTAGGCTTGGCACAGAGGCTGCAAAGAAAAGCCCATATGCTTGTGCCTGGCTTTGTAAAACTGAGAGCAAAATTCAGGTAGGGCCAATGTTAAGACAACGTCAGGATTCCCTTTTACTGGTAATGTATTGTGGTAGAAGGAGAGCTGTGCAAATGGGACACTTATTCTAATAATGAAAGGGAAATTTTCTCATTCATTAACGGAGTCAGTAAAGAGAAAAGCATTAATAAAAATGTTTTTCATAAAGGTAGTTAAAATACGGACAAAATGGCCGGGAAATAATTTATTTTCACTCCAACTTTCTAATGGATTTTTTTTCATGAGAAAATATGAGACTGAGGGTTTCTGTCCCCAGTTTTCACAACCAGTGTCCATCACTATCTCTGCATTTTTCTGACTAACAACAGGTTCTCACTTACTATTGAATCTGGATGAAGGCATACACTTTAGAAGAAACAAAAGTGGCCAAGCAATGGAAAAAAAACCTGCATTCAAACTGCTG
>NW_009258754.1:396459-409081 GCF_000687185.1 Egretta garzetta | reverse complement strand
AGGAAGCTTGACCAAAAAAATGTTGACAAGTTTAATATAGTCAGCACTTCTATGAAAGATTGATATTTTTGAAGTGAAGCTTTGAAACTTAAGGTCATGAACTTTCTACAAAAACATTTTTCTTAAATTGTCTGTGTATTTTAGGTTTTTTGGCTCACCCTTGCCTACTGATTTCTTGCCATATTGTGCTAGGATGCGTGCAGTGCCCATCAAACCATCGCTTCCTCACCGAAACACGAAGACTATGTATTTAAGAACCTGAATAACAGAATGAGCGTGCTGTGAAATGAACAGTGTTGGGAAGGAAAGCAATTAAGTGAGAGTAGGCACCATCTTTCTTCAAACAGAATGCTAGTAACAGTTGGGCAACCTTTTACAGTCACTGATTTCAATAGTTTATTTGCATGTTTCATCTAACTGTTTTCTTTGATTAGCATTGAGTTTAGGCTGGGGATGGCAGTGTATGCTTGTGTTGCATATATGTGTTGCTAAGTAATCCAAGGGTAGTGTCAGTGATACCAACAGAGGAAGGTGGGGGAGAGAAGAAAGTTTCATGAGATGGCCACATTCAGACTTTTCAAACTTGTCATCTTCCTTCTTCTCCTGCTTAAATCCTATTTGCTGCAAACGGACATAGACCATGTACGTATCCATCCATGGGCATGAAATTTATGTGCACACATTTAATTATTTGACTGAAAGGTCAGCCTGGATTATCAGCAGGAGATCTGGGTGCACAAACTATGTAAGAGAAATGTTTGCAGCTCACCAGTATCAGCTATGCTGTACATTCATATGAATCCACGTAGCTGTCTAGCCCCAGATAATAACTTCTGGAAGGAAAACCCTTGCTCTACTGAAGTAAGTGGCAGAATTCTCTTTGCCTTGGTGTGCTTAGGTTTTTGCCCAAGAAGGCACTGGGAACACAGAGGTTTCTGTTGAGGTTCTCCTAAGTGCAAGTCACCAATCCCAACATTGAGAGCTCTTGAAAGGAAAATAAAAGAAAAATATGCAGTGAGTATCAGAGAATAAATTGTTCTGCTTAATTATGTAATTGTGACTGGTCCGAGGTAAATAGCAAACCTGTAACGAGCTCCAGAAGATTATCCTTTCCAAGACTGCTCTTTGATTCAATGGTGAGAGTCCCAGGATGTTGTGTTTTATTTGCCTTGGTAATACATCTGTACGATGTGTATCTTCCAGATGTGGCCTTCTCAGTCAAAGGATCAGGCTGTGAGATGATCTGCAGCAGAATAGGCACACTTGAAAAATCAAACGTAGTATTGGAAGAAGTTAAGAAATTATCATGGCTCTATTGAAAACAGGACATGTTACATTGTCATTGCTTCTATAATATATGCCAAAATATAATCATCTTGGATCAAATGGCTCTCCTTATGTAAGACTGAAAAGGGGTTTTTCTGTATTTCAGTAAATCATCAATATGCAAGAGGATTTTCCTCTTTCTCTAGGATATCAATGTTAAATGGGCATCTTGCCATGCAGAATTTTTAAAACTTCCATCTTTTAAGTGACTGATAATGCCAGCTGAAGTTTATTGAAACTTAAAGAATTCTATTCTATTTTTTTTCAATCACATTATAACACTCATAATTTTCATTGAATATTTTTATTCTAAAGTTTTGGATGATCTTCTGGTATAAAGCTAAATCTTCTTTTGTTAGTAATTAATTGCAGTGTGGGCTTTTTCTTTTCCTGTCTTGTTTTCCTAGCAGGGATTGCCCACTTAGCAGCTTTGGGCTAGCCACAGAAAATCAACCAAATGCATTTCTTCAGCAATCCCTCTTTCCCCTCCCTTCACTGTCTGTAGCAGGCAGAGCTGAGCTTTGCAGGTCTGTAGCAGGCAGATGTGATCTCCACTGGATTTCACCATATAAAACAAAACAAACCCCACACTGCTCACAGAAACATGTGCTCAGCGAACACTGAGACACATTTCAGCCATATCTCCTTAAATGTTAGATGGTCTGTGAGACTCTTCCAGGCTTTCTATTGATTTTGCATGGAACTAGGTCAGAGCTGCTTTTAATTGAACAAGCTGGCTGCTGCAACTCTCACTTAACTGTAAAAAAAGGGTATTAAAAATTGATATTCAAAGCAAACTTCTGCTTAATTAGCAAGCAGATGAAGTCAGAATAGACAAACCACCATAGTTAATAAAGATGAGGAAATGGCTTTCACTGACAGTATAATATACTCCTATATTTGGGGAAAAATGCTTAAGCACTGAGCATTATCCGTGTTTCTTGCACGTGGTATTATATAGCCTGTTAGTTTTCTTTGTGAGAGGTTGGTATAAACTTACAGCTGTGCAGATCACACAAAACACCACACATCAAGAAAACCATTAAGGGGCAGCTCTGATTTTTAAATGTGTAATAAAGGTAAATAAAAATCCCTGGCGTGCAGAAAGAAACTGTGGGATTCCTTCAAGGGCTTAGTATAGCTCTACACCCAATGTCCATGGAAGTGGTCAGTCTGGTGGGATGGGTGCATGCTGCTGTCATGCTGGCAGTGTTACATGGGACACTGGTGGAGCTCTGCCTGGCCTTTCCTCTGGTCAGGACCCAGGGTTAGACATGGCTCGCTGAGCTCAGCAGCTCTGCCCAGGTACCAAGGTAGCAGCTGAAGCCTGGGACGTGTCTCTGGTAGCTGTGATCATCACGCACACGTGCTGGCTGCAGCTTAATCCCTCCAGAGGCCAGGTGTGCCCTTGAGGATGCTCTGCGCTCCTGCGCCCTTGGCCAGGTTCGTGCCCACCTTGTGGCTGTACGAGGTGAGGTCTGACATGTCGGGGCTGGAGGAGATCAGAAGTTCTGATTCACATCTAAACCCCACCCCACGTGACTTACTTTGCTTTACACCTGTGCGCATATGCTGAATTTTAGACTGTTAGTAGTACCATTTACTTCCCACAGTATGCGAGTGCTGCCTAGAGTGATGTATTATTTATTTAGGTTTATAACAAACACACAGAAAAAAAAGAGTAAATGAATAATGCATGGATGATTAGCTTACACATTTCAGCTCACAGCTGAGACATGGCGGAAAGCAACCCTCAAAGCAATCCTTGAGACAATTGCTTTTCTTTCTTACCCAAGCTGTAGTAAAGGTTCTGCTGTTTACCACTTAGCATTACACTAAGAAGCCACCAGAACCTGAAATTAAGTTGTGCTTAAAGGCAGAGTGGCAGACCAGCCACAGAATGTATATCCCTTTGAATGATAGCTTTTCAGGTAAGATGTTTTCCATAGCTGTATCTTTCAGTTTGCTTTGGTCCAAGTTACAGCTGACTAACTCAGTTTGTTTCTTACTTTCTTGAGCATTTTCAAGCATTTCAGTACCACAGCTCACGTGCCAGCCTTGCCTGGTGTGCAGCTGCTAGGGGACTTTTCATAGAGTGGAAATTGTGCATGTCAATTATTTGTAAAATATGTTCTCTCTAAGAAATTTTAGTCATCATCTTATTCTTGAAATGGAAAAGCCTGAGATTCAGGTAAAATAAATAAGAAAAATGCATATCTTTGAATATTGAAATACAGTGACACCTGGAAGTGCTTGAAACATTTGAACGCCTTTATGGCAGTTCAACCAACTGTATCCATAAATATTTAAAGCAGTGAATTATTTCTTGAAATTTACATTTTTATGTACTATTTTGGCTTACGAATTACTGAACAATAAAGATGCTTTCCATAATAATTTCAGCTTTCAAAATACAGCACTTGACTGTGAAAGATTTGCCTGTGGCCATCATATGATTGAGTGAGCTCCCAGCATACCACTGAGCTTCAATATCTCCTACCTCCAAATTAAGGTTTTTAACAGCATGGGGTAACTTAGATCCCATCTGTGTTTCTGCACTTCTCAAGTAAAAAATTTTTTAAAAAACTGTGCAGCAGCTACTGTTACCTTTCAGCCAAATATATATATGCCTGGTTAGAGTTCATGTTTTCAGTATGGGATCAATGTGAATAAAGTGGCCATTTAAATCCTGCTGTAGCTTTTATAAAGGGCTACCCTGTTTTAAAATACACTGGTTTGATTTTCAGTTGATGGTAAGGTCACCACCCCATAGGTAACCATAGCCAGCAGCTACACGCACATTCTGCTGTCTGCCAATGCCTCGTGCCTGCCTGCAGGAGTGAGAACGCAGAGCAATGAACATGCTTTTATGAGACACAATAATTTCTGCCACTGAGCTTGCTCCGTGGAGCTGCATTTGCAGCAGGGAGTAGTTGACGGTATAAGAACATCCAAGTGGCTGGGGCAGGCGACAAAAAGGTCCCAGTAGTGCGCTGTGACCTGGGAGGGGAGCGTTCTGCGTTTCTGGAGCTGTCATGGGCCCGTGAGAACTGAAGTGCTCTTTCAGTCGAGCAAGAACAAGCACAGTGATTTTTTTTTTTTTACTGAATTCGAGTATGATTCCCATTGACATTTATTAAGGGAGCTGAAATTATTCTAAAATCCTCCGCAGAATATTTGATCAAAAGCGAGGCATTAAATGTTTGGGGGTTTTTTCATTATTGTATGTATTTGCAAGTGAGCAGGAAAGTAATATTACAGAAAACTATATAAAACACTGGCGTGTTGTTTTTCTGACTGTGTATCAATGTTAGCGATAGTGATCACCAAATAATAATGATTCAGGCTCTGTGATGGCTTGCATGACATTATAATCTGATTCAATCTGCTTTTCATTTTTAGGATATATTACTTTTCAGATAAACTGAGAACTGAAAATCCCCAAGAAAGGATAGTGGAATGTAAATTTACGAAGTCTAGACAGCCAGCTGAAAACTGATTTTCTACACCTTATAAAGAAGTAGACTCTAAGCCAAATCTTTATTTAGTCTGAATATTTCCAGAGTTTCCAGCTGGTTGCAGAGAACTGCTTGTGCTTTGATTCAGCTGATAATAAAACTAAGAATGCACAAATCATTTTTATCAGGCAACAAGTACAAATGCTTCCCTGTTAAGTAAACTGAAGTGCATAAATCCTTAGCTCCACACTCAACCAGAGTGTTTCCACTGCCGCTAAGGGCTGGCTGCGTGAGCGTGTGAAATTTCAAGGGGCAGTGTTCAAGAAGTGTCAATGAGGCACACACAGAGAAGGTTTGTACTGAGGTAGTCACAGCATTTCCAGTAGCAGCTGAATGACATAGTAAATTAAATCTATTGAATGAGGCATTAAGTTGGTGGGGCACTAGCAGGGCCAGATTCTGACTTTTTTTAAAGCGTATTCTATTCTTTTGGCTTTCTCTTCATTTTGCTGGAAAGGAAGAGCTGCAATCTAGACAGCATCCTGTATTGGTGGGAAAGAGGGTAGTGTGCATTTCCAAAGAATTTTGAAACTCTGTATCTTTCCTTTTCCTAGATAACTGCTATCTTAAAGAAGTGAATGTTATTGGTGTAAAGAAAAAATTCAGATATGATTGCATGTATCTGTTATATGAAAAAGTACATAATTATTTTTGATAGATCAATGCTCAGAAAAAATGAGAGATAACTGAAACAGTTCAAGTCTAGTTATAATTTGGGCTCTACATCTCTTTGCATGGCTCTTTGTATTAGCAAGTCTCTCTACGCAGTCACAGACAGAGCTGTGTTACAGACATTTCGTAGCAAAGGTCCCTGAAAGGCAGATGTCATGTTATATCGATACAGACTGTTATTCAACCTTGTACCCTGCTAGGGTTACCAACTAGGAAAAACAAACAGTTTGGATTTTCATTACTGTGTCTTTTTGCATACATTAAAGTAGGTAAGTGACCTAAAGTTCAAGGGAGAAGTTTGATTTTTGAAGGTCTCTGTCACATAAAATGTCACTGAATCCCATTTACGAGACTTGCTAAACTGGGGTCGTTTTATCTTCTTCTCATGGAGTGTTACTACTGTGAGTAATTAAAAAAAAAATCTTGAAGGTTGTGGTATGATATCCTTAACATTAATTTTTAGTATTAACTGATAGTAATTCATGAAATACACTAACGATTACCTATTGCACTGCATATCCAGTTAGAAGTTTTTACATGTTTCCTATATGGCATTTAATTGAGGAGACTTCAGGCTGACTGTGTTGTTGCTGATCAAGTTCTTCTGCAGACTGGAATGTCAAAGAACTCAAAACAGCATCAGATTTTGTTACCGTTGTGCATAGGTGGGCTCTCTCCTATACCATATAGATACCTCATACTGCATCTTCCACTCTTTGTTGTAGCAAGGGTAAACAGCGTGTGGATTTTTGAGCCACAGCCAAATTAAAGTGGTTTGAATGTGGTTCTTGTTCTAGGACTATATCATCTGAGTGGCAATTCCTGTTGGATAGGCCAGTTCCTGGCCATGGGGATAACTGGGAGAGGAAGTGACTGCTGAGACAAGTTTTGCCATTGCATCTCTGGCAGTCCTGCACAGCCAGGCCACTGCCATTCGGCATGGGTCCCCTGGGGAGCTGTCGTCATCTCCTGCCTGCGAATGGCTCCTGGCATTTTCCTTTTGCTTGGCTGTCCCACATCTTGTAATGTCCCTTGTAGCCACAAAAAGATTTTGAGATAGGGCTCACAGGAGTGTTGTCTATCTCTATCAAATGCGAATTTCAAGACTGTAGATGCATACAGAAATTAAGGTACATAAGGGGTTTGATTTATAAACCTGAGTGACTAGAACTGAGCGTATCACGTAAGGATGTTTTTGGGCTTAAGTGTGTGGTACAGAATTCCAAACGCAGAGGGGTATATTTTATTTTTTTGCTAAAAGGAGGCAAACAATTCAGCAAGCTTTGAATAACTGATTAGCACAGTAATTAGCTGTTACAACTAAAAGCAATCTAATGTTTCTTCTGTATCTAGTTTTTTGTGTGAATTTTTCACAGCTACAGATGGAAAAGATCAGGAATTAATTTTCTCCATGCATTCCTCAACCTGTAGGAAAAGAAATGAGGGTCTCAAGAAAAGAACAGAAAATCACCAGCCATGAAGAAAGCAGACATCACTGCTTCACTTGAAAAATCATTCAGTTGTTGTTTGAATTTCTCCTCCTTGTATTGCAAGCAGAAAGTCATTTTCTGACTCCAAGGATTAACACTCCAATATTCACACTGGACAGTTTTGTGGATTGTGTGCTTTTTAATGGAGCTTATGAGGAGTTGCTTGCACAATATTGCCTTAGGAGAGCACTCCGTAGAAAGTGCCTGAAGAAGAACTTGTTCCCAATGAAATGACAGCTGAAAAGAATTCAAGTATTTCAATGAATTGTTAATAAAAGCACAATTTGGAAGGATACCATTTTCAAAAATATTTTCCTGGCATATAAAAGTTGTAACAGGAAAGTTACATTTCATCCACCTGCTGGATTGTGTATGGTTTTAATAATTAAAAACTGTATGAAACCTATATAAACCATAGGTTTCAGGCTGAGACAGTAAAATTGTGATATAAATTGCCCTTAAAAGATTTATGATTGGTATATGTGAAATATTGAGCAAAAGATTGTTCTGTGACGTGGGTAAGTTAGCAGATACTCCATAACGAAATGTGCACTTGTATATTTTGTAGAACCACTAGATGAGCTGAAGATCAGAAGTCACAGCACTGAACCACTACCAAAGCTGGAAAACAAAGAGAGGGGAGGCCATCATGGGACAGCTTCCTCCAGGGAGCCAGGGAAAGCTCAGGAATGGGATGGAACGCCAGGCCCACCCATGGTGTCCAGCAGGCTGGGGAGATCCTCTGTCAGCCCAACCATGTTGGCTGGAAGCAACAGCTCAGGTATGTCAAGTAGCAGAGCCGGGAAGATCTCACGAATCTTCTTGTGAACTGAAGGATCTCTAAAGATGCACAGATGTAGGTAAGCATCTGGATGCTTTAGGCTTCCAAACATCATCTAGAATCTGTCCTGCCCGTTGACTGCTGCAATAATAACCGTTGTGCTGTTTGCTTGTGCTTTGTATGGGAACAGGATTGGGATGGTGGCAGGTGATACAAGCATGTAAACATCCATTCATTTATTTTAAAAGAAGTAAGCAATTCCACTTGACATTGAAAAGGGACACTATGGCAAAGACACCCCCAGGATGGCACCTCAGAGAATTTCGTAAATTCAGATATCATGTACAGTAACAAAACCATACAGTGCAGAAACAAGGCTGTCTTATTGATATGCAGAGTGAGTGGACACAGGCAGCCTTTGCTTTATGCTTGTACATAAATTTCTAGAAAAGTGACTATGGATTTCAGAAGTCTGAAATTCATACCTGTCCATTTTAGTCATCAAATTTTATATATATAAAATAGTGAATTGCCATAAACTGTGAAAAACGATGCAGCCTTATTTATAAATTGACTAAGACAAACAGAACTAATACATGAATAGACATCAATAAACAGATACGTATAGCTCTGGCATAAGCACTGCATTGTTACTTCATTGATTATTGGTTGGATTGTCAAAAATACCCACTTTAAAAACAGTTGGCATATATAGTACTGGAGCCTCATGGTCAATGTTCAATAAGCATAAGACCATGAATGAGCTACTCGAGCAAGAAATTATTTCTGCACAAGAGACCTGCTGGGCAGTCAGTGGCAGAGATGAGTCTTCACAGTGCTGAGCTAGCAGATGTGCTTGTCCTTCACCCAGAGCATCACTTCCCTGTGTGATAATTTTCCCTGCGTTGCTGGAAATTATACCTGAAACTCAGTATATAACTTGAATTGGCTTTGCTGATGTGATGTATCATTTGCAGCAATTGTCAAGCTTTTCTTGCTACAGACCCCCCAAATAGACCTTCCTGGGGCAGCAAAAGTGACTTTTCTGCAAATCTCACGACTCTAGCACAGGTTATTTGGGTGTTACTGCCTTTTGCTTACTTGTCTATTCTCAGAAAGCATCCTGGTAGGTAGGAATTTTCCAGATTAGCTCATAGCTTGGTTAAAAATCCTGTTCCCGGCTTTTTAGAGCGTCATCTGTGCTAACACAGGTAAAAGGGTGGGTTTGAAGGTACCACATCAAAGTATCGGGACATCTGATAATTAGACCAAAGGTGTGTACCGACCTTTTGAGTTCTGCAAGATGACAATACGGAGCAGAATGGAAGAGAAATGAAAATTAAAGAGTAAGTTCTTAGTAAAATACAGCACTTCTGTCCAACTTTCCTGCATCAGTTTTATTTTAAAGAGTTGGTTGATCTCCAAAAGCAGAGAAAACATGGCCTCAATCTTCATTTGGCATCAGCAAACTGTAATAGTTGTTGAATCATGCCTTGATTTACTTAACTGCGACTTTGTCTTACATAGCTGGGACTGTCAAAGAAAAATTATGGAAATATTTTATTGGCTGAATTTTTACTCCTTTTTTATGATTAAAATCTGAGAGCTGATTATGATTTTTCTTTCCCTGCAGTTTTTATGACATTTCATTTGATGAATATTGCCTCTCTTCTACCATGGATATTTTTTCCCCTGTGCCTCAAGCTGTTGCCTGAGCAACATGTTTTACCTTTAATCGGAGGGGCATTGCATTCAAAATGTTGTACACAGTTCTCCTCAATGAACTTGTACATGAACTGAAGCGGTTCATTCTCCACAATTAAATTAGAACTGTAACAGAATGCAAGAAGAGAGATTTCATACATCTGTATGGTTACAAGTGCTTTCTGGAGTCAAGGACATAAAGTAATTCTGTGCTAGGAATTTAGAACTTAGATTTACCCCAGGACCAAATAAAATGAGGGCAGTCCCCAGTACGCTCGTCGTTGCTGTTGCTTTCTTTCCAACATCATAGATAAGAGAAAAAAGGCTACTTTTCTGCGGACGTGTCCTTGAAACACCACAGTTTGCTGCCTACCTCCTAGTTTGCACTAGTACAGGCATTTATTAGGGCAGCGTTGGAATAATTTAAAGGAAGTGGGGTTGAATTGCTCTGCTGTAAAACAGAAAGGACATGAAGGGACTTCTCATGTGCTCCAACAGGCAGCTCTGCTGTGGCTAGACTAACTAGCAACTGGAGTGGTCTGAGTGAATACCTGAGTGAGAGTACTGACTTTTTGTGGGTTCTCCCCATCTCTGCACCTTCTAGGAAGATCAGGTGAGGAATGAGCTGCCTCCAAACAGAATCTTGAGCTTTCTAGTCATTTTGTTCAAATGAGCCTGGCCTGTCAGGTGCACATGGGTGTCATGGTCTCTAATGCCTGATTGTTCTCTCATCTGTCACATAATTTGTCAAGGCCACTTTCTGTTTCCTGGCATCCTATTGTTTCTTATGGAAAACAGTGTAAGTGGTTTGGGGACATGCTGGCATTTAGGGAAGTCATTGCAATTGTAGTGAACAGCCAAACGAGATCTGTGAAACAGAAGGCTGTGACAACTTCACTCCAGGAGCTTTAAAGAGTATTTTCTGGAATGTTGCTGCTTTTTTCCTAACTGCAACAATGAAGCATTTTGCATTGCCACCTGCTGCTTAGAGACTGGCACTGCGCTGCCTTTTAAATCTCAGGTACTTTGCTCTGTTGTTGAGTCCTGGTTTTGAATCAGCACCATCAGCTTGTCACTCAGCCAGCTCATAAGTATTCTAGCTGAAAACATTGTAGATAATCAGGAAGGTAGTAAATGCTCACCCTTCATTGGAATTACTGGCTAGCAATGTGGATTTGCAAAAGTAATGAATAGTTAAGTTCAAGCTCTGTGGGAATGGAGCAATGCCTGCGAAGCCCAAGGTGCAAGACGCACTCATTGGTACAAGAAGGGAGTAGCGGCAAAGTACCAATTCACGCTAGCTAGGGCTGCTTCACTCAAAGACGACTGAGTACTCCCACTAGCCCTAAATTTTCTCCTCACAGGCAATATCAGAGTATCACTGTGCTACCAAATCCTCAAGGATTCTCCAAATGAAGGCAACTTAATGCTGGAGGTATATGTTACTGGGCAGCCTGCCCAGCAAGGTCCAGCCCAAGATGCGATGCTTGCAGACTGTGCCTACACTGGTCATCCATGTTCTCTGCACATGAGCTCTTCCCTAGCAGCGCCTGCCACCTAAAGTAAAACGAGTAGTACTGGGAGCTGTACACTAAGGGCATCAAGCCAGTGCACCGTGAGCCAGGTGTGTGATCCTCAGGGTGTAGGATCACAGAGTGGCAGAGCCTGACTGTAGAAGCGCACACTGCTCTCTGCAGCAGTGGCGTTACAGCTGTTTGGAACAATGCACAATTGTTCTTTTGAGCCGGAGCCCCAAGATTGACAGAAGCCCATGCCAGAAGCTTCAGAGCAAAATAGCAAGAAATTTTAAGGAAAAAACAGTGCCAGTAGGACATGATTATTCTTTACCATATTGCCTCAGTCATTGACCTAGACCTGAGACATGACAGTTCAGAACAAATCTTAATTTAAAACATACCCTATCTAATACAGATATGGTTTTTCTCATTACCTGCCTTGGTTCTGAGACCTGCTAAGCTTTTGACCTAGTAACACTGAGTTCCACAGGTTCAGTGCTCCCTTTCTGAAAAACAGTTCAATTTGACATGCTGCTGTGCTACTTCAGCACTAAGTGGTTTCTGCAAGTGAAGTACTAAATGCTTTTTTTTTTAAGTGACAGAACACAATATAGTTTATTCCACTTTAAGGTTTCATAATTTCAAGTTAGTTTCAGCTTACTCATCTCTTTTTAGGAGACCAATATGGCCAGGCCAGTATGATGATAATAGGTGTGATTCATTTTTCCAGTATGCATTTTTCTTTTTCTTGTTTTTTTCTTTTTTGCATGTGATTACTCTCAGCCTGTCACATCGCCTTGTTTAATTCAAAACGTGTTTCTTGGCAGCTGTAGCAAATAAGTAATATTTCTCTTTTCATGTGCAAAGAAGAGACTGTGACAGGATAAGAAGCTTCTCCAATGTAAGTGACAGCCAGAGTATTTTTTTGAATTAAGATTAGGAGAGGCAGAACGAAGGCTTCCTTGGATGAATAAAAGAACTCGTCCCGTTAAGATCCAAAAATAAAAATCATGCAGAGCTGTTGTATTTCTGGAGAATATATAAAACCATAGCGCATTGGTATAAAACTGATCAAAAATATTTCCATAAAACCGTATTGCATTTCAGCACTCTGCTTTATTGAGGAAAATCCAGCAACACCCCCTGCCCCAAATGCAACCAGCCAAGCCTCTACATCTTTAGTTACGATGACAGCACTTGCACTTTTGGAAAACAGGTCACTTATGTGAGTGCTTAAATACATAATTAAGTGCACAATTTTAAGGCAATCCTATTTGTGTTTGGAAAGCCTGTATTTCTGTATTGGATAGTCTGACCTAAAATTCTCATCCTTAATGCTGTCCTTTGGGGCTGTCTGCTTATGTCCATGTGCAATCCTACTGGCATTGTCAGGACTCGGCTTAAACCTGAGAGTCCAGTAATGCTGGTCCCATTGCATCTGACTACATGTGTGTGTTTACTTCAGGCTGAGGTGGCTGCGGTCCCAACCACTAGCGTTGTTGGGAGTGCTGTGGCTGCTGCAGGTGACATAACAGGGGACTGAGACACAGCTGACCCGCCATGCCCTACCAGCATTACACTGCATCAGCACCTGGCTCCTGGAGGGGGTTCAGG
>NW_009258754.1:386588-395911 GCF_000687185.1 Egretta garzetta | reverse complement strand
GGAGACAAAAGGGGGGACTGAAACACGGCCGACCCGCCATGCCCTACCAGCATTACACTGCATCAGCACCTGGCTCCTGGAGGTGGTTCAGGCACTCAGTGAGCAGTGCGTTTTTCGTAACATGGCACAGCGTGAGGGATGTGTCCTTTGAAGCTGTGCAAAATAATACCACCAAAGTTTCATCCGTTAAATATAGCAACTGAACCTTGTGAACATTTTTGTGCATAACATAACTAAATATGTTATGCAGCTCTCTAGCTACCCCGAACAATCTGCTGAATTCAAACCTCATGCTGCCCATTGATTGCAATGGGCATCTCTAATGGCTACTCAAGCGCACTGCATCCCCTGGCCGCAGTCCAGTAAAGCACTTAGACATATGCCTGTGAGTTCCCTAGCTTGGCAGTAGGCTGTTAGCCCTTGTCAGCTTTTGAATGGCTTACAGCAGTGTCAAAAGGGCCCTAGCTGTGGATGCAGAGTGTCCTGTGTTTGGAGTGGAGTCTCTGCAACCCACTTTCAGGCAGGTTCAATTTAGAACCAGAGGATCCAACCGCACAGTGAAGCGAAGCGCAGTGCAGAGGTGGGGTGCCATGCTAACTTTATCAGTATGGAGCTAGATGTGTTTTAGTTTACGTTATCATGGACCCTGAACAAATGGGTCCTCCTCAGAGGACAGAGATCTACGGATCCTTCCCTATGTGCTTATCAGGCTGGCTGATAAAACTCTGCTCCACACCATGCATTACTGTCACAAAGGGGACTTCTCAAGAAGTCTCAAGACTACACATTTCCAATGTTAGTACCGAGCTGTCTCAATATCGTCCACATGAGATAAACATGAATTAAACACTAGAAACCATCCCCAAAGTTTGCTGGCAGAAGTTGTTCCTCCTTCAAGATTCTCAGCAGTAAGTAGGAAAACCCATTTTTATTCCAGAATCAGTATCAATATGCAGGCTTTGCAGACAAGCTGAAATGACCCATTTAAAACATGAAAGCCAAGAGGTAAAGATACTGAAAGTGACTGGATGATGGACATAATTATGCAAGACAACCTTTTTAGATACTTTTTAGATAGCTCAAAGCAGAAGTTATTATTTGAAGTGATGATTATTATTTTGAGGTGATCAAAATCCAGTCAGCCTCAGTACAGTGAATAAGCTGTCCACAGCTGAAAAATAACATGCTGCAGAATACAGAGCAGCGAGTTGGGCACCACTTATGCAACAGACCATTTATGGATATTTTTTTCCCCACGGTAGTGTACAGCATGAAGATGTTACTCAGAGCGCTAATTACAGTAGAATAGAGTATTGGGTCTAAAAATATTCCTACTGAGACCAATGGAACAGGTATTTAAAAAAAAAAATAAATTTCCTTTCACTGCATAACCCAACATCCTGAACTTAAAAAAAAGCTAGATGGAGCAGTCTCTGAAACCTCTTTTGGTGAGGATCACCATGGAAATCGCAATAGTTTCCTTAATACTGCAACATATATTACAGGGAGATAAAGGAACTAATACTTCATCTGTGTGTGATAAGTTTTATTTCTTTGATGCCAGATGAAAGGAGTCTCTTTGGCAAGGAAATGGTAATCTCTTGTTGTTGCACATACATCCAAATTGGAAATTATGACACTTCTCTCTGCTTTCCCAAAGCAAAGAAAACAATTCAGAAGCAACGGCAGACAGTCCCGTGGAGTTTTTTACATGCTGGGTGTCTGATTCTGCTTGTCACAGCAAAAACAGAGCCTCTATTTAGCAGTGTGGAAAAACAACCGAAAAACTCCAATCCTTGTCCTCTCTGAAACCCCAGCAAAATTCCAGGAGGGAACAGACATGAGATCCATTATTATATCTATATTACTGAAAGAAACAGTCAGAAATTTGGCACACAGACGGTGTGAAATCAGAACAAAAACAAGTCTAATCAAACCTTCAGAATAACTGCCCAAGTCCAAAAAAAGCAAAACAACAGATTAAGTACAAAATGCAAGGTTAGGGGGGAGATCAGTCTGCTCCTTTCTGCGTGCTTATTGCCATGTTGACTCATGGTATGTTTACAGACTGACTAGGAATGAGTGAACTGAATAATGCATTCGTCGAACAGCATAGATATTTCTGCTGCTCAGCCAGCTGGATGTTAACCAACCTATTAATATTATTTGATTCATATTCACCCATACAGATGCTTTCACTGGTCTAAGTGCTCCAGCTTAAGTGGAGAGCTCTTCTCCATACCCTATTGAGTTCTGAAACATCCAAGGAAAATAAGCACTTAAGGTGACAATGAAAAAGCATCAGTGAGATTGGAAGAACACATTTCAGCATGTTGCTGGTAGGTGGTGTAATGTGCCAGCTGTCCTCAAGTTTCCACGATGTGCCAAGTGACCTCAAGGACGTGCTAGTGATGGACATCTTAAGTCCTTTCAAACAACGGCCCAGCCGGTGGCTAGTGATGATACTAGAGATCCATGTAGAAAAAACAGATGTTAGTATAAAACAGACAAAGCAGCAGTGCAAATGAGGCGTGAGAAAATACATTTCACAGAGACATAAGCGAAAGGTAGGTGAGAAAACGTGCTTCAAAGGCAAACTTGCCAAAGCAGGGTTGCAAGAGGCATAGGTCCTTATTCCCTTCATGAAAACATGAGATTGAATAGGAGGAATTCTTTAAACCCATTGTAAGGAGGCATGGGATAATTATTTTGTTATTTGTGGTAAAGCAGTACTATCGGTGCTGAAATTGAGAGTCTCTTATTTACAAAGTGTGTCTGCTGAGCGCAAATGTCCTTGACCACTAAATAGCAAAGACAGGTGCAGGGTTGGGAGGAAGGTTTATAAAACATGAGAATTAACACATTCATCTGAGCCAAAAGTCACGGGCTGAGAGATGTTTCCTCAGCCGTAAACAGGAAATGCAGGGACAAATATTTTTCCTGGGCAGAAACAGGCAGACCCTTTTCTCGGGAAAAGACAGTTTCTCCTAGGCCGGGTGTGGGGTGTTGAATACTGGGGGAGCACAATGGTGTCAGCATAGCTCAGACACAAAAACCTTAATCCAGGACTCCTGAGCTGCATGGTCACCTTTGTGTTGGTGTGTTAACAGTAGTAACCTGTGCTGGAAATCAGTGGGGAGCCTTCTGAGAAATGCCTCCATGTACAACAGCAGAAGGAAAATGAAATAACTGCGTAATTTCTGTGCAGTTCTTCTCTGGAATAGAGCTTTCTCTCAAGGCAACCTCTACTTCTGTAATTGCCTTGATTCTGGGGAACTGACTTCAGAATTTGCCATTGTTGATGTTCTGATTTCTCTCCTTTCTTCCTACCTTCTGTCTCTCAATTCACTGCCGTTAACATCAGATTCCCAAGTATTTTTTCTGTCATTCCAAATTCCCAAGTGCAACAGTATCCTCGCCACTTTTATACACTCCATCTTTCATTTTCTGGCATTTCATGCTTTCCCTCAGCACAATCAGTCTTTGGGTTACCATCTACCACAGCTCTGGGATGGAGAGATGAAACCAGAAGCTGCTGTAACTCCCCTAATCACTGCTGTATTTTATAAGGAGTAGAAAAAGGCACTTGGGAGGGGGAAAGGTGTGCAGCAAGAAGGTTTCCTTTATATGCTTCCTGTCTGTCTGCTGTTCTATGTTCTGTACTTCAGCTTCAGAGATGCTAGAGGAGGGGAAAGGGGACGTGGGATGGGTTCAGCCTTAATCCCCCTTCTTCTCATCTCAGCTTCTGTTCATGATTCAGCCAAATGCCCAAGACTTTAACTAGAAGCCCACCTTGGAGTTTCCATTTCAAGGGAATCCTGGGTCTGCCACGTTTCAGTTTACTGCAGCAGTAACCCACCTCCTGTTCACTGGTGTATTTTCTTCTCTCTTCCTTCACAGAGCCTAAAGCAAGTTGCAGATTAGGTCGGTCTGCATCCACATCAGGTGTGCCTCCTCCATCCGTTACTCCGCTCAGGCAAGCCAGTGATCTTCAGCCGAGCCAGGTACCATCGTTAGCCAATCGTGAATGACTTCATGTGCTGCAACATGCCAAATGTTTGTCACCTCTGTGTCTGTTGTTTGTTACAGTAAATGATTTTTTTTGTTTTGTCTTTCTTTTCTGTGCGTGTGCGTGCACGTGCACGCATCTATGTGTGCACATCTCTCATTGGCCATGAAATTCCACTGGCCACAGCCAGTAGAATTTTCTTTGCTCTTACTTCCTTGTATCCTTTCCTGTCTTCATTCTGTAATATAAAAGTAGTAAAACTGTACTGTATGAATTGGCTGGGTTTTTTATTTTTTCATGTTTTCTGTACTTTTCTACTGTCTTTAAAATTTATCAAACTTTGATAAATTTAATCTATGTTTTTATGTAAATTTCTTTTAAATGTCTTGTCTAAAGCACTTGCACCAATGTTTGTCAATGACTTGTACATACCTGACTTCTGCCCAGTTGTACTTTAATATTTGTGCCAGTCTCACATTTGTTTTGAGCTTAATGCATGATTGTATTACACTGTGATTTATCACTGTCCTGAAAACTGCTCTTACAGCAAGTTATTTTGTTTAGTTAAGGCAGCTAGACTCTCTTCAGCTATAGGCCATGTAATGCTTACAGGACTATTAAATAGTCCACAGTAGTTATAGTATTGTATATCGTTGGGAATCAAAAATGAAATCAAAGGGGTAACATTTCCATGTATCTTAAACAGAGATACTTTTTTTTCCTCATCAAAACCAAAAATGCCACATAGACCCTTTAGAAAGAAATGAAAGTGTTTGGTTTTGGCAAATTTCTCCAATAGCAAGAAAATGGAAAAGAAATAAAGACATGGGAAACCTATACTTACCTTTATTTTATATGCTAATACTGATATTGTATCATTTTGCTGCGCAGACCTGTATTATTAGTTTGACAGAACTAACTGCTGAGAGTAGCAATTGAGAGAAGAGGTTTCACTTAAACATAATGTGAATGCCTTCTGTCAAGCTCAAAGCACTCCAGCATTGCATCACTTGTGTGTAGGTATACGGGCCTACACATCACTGTGTATGTGTGTGGGTATATGTATGCACAAAGCGGCGTAAACATATATGTATATATGTGCACATACATATATGTATGCTCACACACACAAACACCCTTATTTAGACAGTGAATTTTCAATTGGCTTTCAGGGAATTAGTCCCCATAATCCTGTTGAACTTCAATGAGATTTGAGTGGAAAACTCCCTGAGGACAGCTTTGCAATAATCACATATTTAAGTTGTTTGTAGCTTGGTGAGTTGCTTCTACAAGGTCTTGACCAAAGTGGAGACCAGAAGAGTAAGGTTGATTTACTCAATCCAGACAGCCAGCTACTTGCTAGGAAGGTTATATTTGGGTAGCCCAGTCCATACAGGTTAAAATTCCTTAACCTGCAAAACTGGTGCTGTTGTATTACTTCTGAGCCCTGCTGGACACAATGCCTAACAGAACCTTGCACGTTTCTAAAGCGTATTTTACATAAGAAAATCAAATCCATAATGGAGATTCAAAATGACAGCCTATTTAAATACATCAAGTGTTCCTTCATCTAAGGAGGAAATTAGCGTTATTGTACTTCCAAAGGTTTTGAGTGTTTCAGTGTCATGTAGTACATGATTTTTGATTTAATGGGTCTTACAGAAGACATGATGCTGTGCTGGTTACTCAGTGGCAAAGGCACCTTGGGTGTTTTAAAGGGATTTTAGTCTCTCAGTTTATATTAAGAACTAAACAATAAGCCTTGAAAGCAGAAGCTGATGTGATAGAAGAGATAATGAGCCTCTTAGAAGCTGCAGCCAGGGTTCACTGAAACCGTGGAGGAAAAATCCACCCCACTTCCTACAGAAGAAAGGAAAAAAGATGATAAGAGGAATTTTCAAGTGACTGTAGAGGGTGATCTTGTTAATTGAATAATACATGGTATGGACATGGCTTCATGAAAAACAAGAAAAACTAGTAAAAGCTTTCTCTCCCTGTAAGTCTTCCCTTCAGGCAGTCAATCTCTTACTGTCCATCTATTAAGCTGTCATTTATTACGATGGCATAATTTTTTATAGGTGCGGATTTGACCCTGATTCCAGCGGAATGACAAAAGTCTTACTATCTCCATGGCAGATACAAACATTGCTTTGATTGTGTTCTTTATACACCTATTCTATCTTAGTGTGAAAATAATCTGTGACAGGTGAAATGTGTTTGGAAATGGCTGGGTTGTTAGCTCATTCTGAATCAGACAGATTGTGGCATACAGGGTATTTATTTTTGTGTGCTGTGACTATTGATTGTATTGATACTGGTTTCCTTAACCACATCGTAATCAGCAAAAGATTAAGAGGAGGCATCCTGTTATCCACCTCTTTGTTGATGAGATGGGCACAGCTAACTTTCATACAGGGATATGAGATCTGGGAAAGGGCAGGTTACTGTTAATTGGTTTTCTCAAATCTTCATGGATCCCAGACTGATGTTTTTCAAAATGTTTAACTTGGGGGAAAAAAAAATCAGATTTGCAACTGAGCTCTCAAGGCCCACCATTTTTAATACAGAATCATTCAAGGAAGTGGCAAGGATGCTTAGGAATTAAAAATAGGTCTGATCTAAAGAAACCTAAATTATAATTCCAATCAAATATTGGCTACTTATGTAACTATTGAAATTTAACTTTCCTATGCCTTATTTTCCTGTCTGTTTATTTGTGTAGGAATTGTGAGGATTAACCAGTTAATACTCATGGAACATATTTATGGTGTATTGATGGTGAGCATTATAGTGATCATTTATAAAAAAAAAAAGAAAGAGCTTACAAGCAGAGATGAATTATGTGGCTGGTCTCTGATGGAGAACACTTTAAAATTCTGTAGTGTAGTGGCAGCCAGTAGTTACCAACATGCTGAGCCAGATAGAGGGCATGCTGTTCTGTACTTAGTTCTGGTAAATGGTGAGGGCACTGTGGAAGAGCTGCTTGCAGGAAGTAACCTTGGGCAAAGATGTGAATTTACTCAATTTAAACTGAGAGATAAACATAAGTTTATCTTGGAACTGAAGTTATTGATTGTGTAAGGACAAAGTTTAAGAAGTTAAGGAAGTAGCAGAGGAAGTCAGGTGGAGAGCTTGGAACTATAATATGGCAGAAGCATGGAATATCTTTGAGCTACAGATGTGGCAAATAGCTGTATTTCCTAAATACTTAAATACCCTAAAGAGAGGAGTGTAAGTAGCAGAGAAGTGTTCTAGATATCACAGAACACAATGCTTTGTAAAGCTTCTTCAGTGTTAGCAGAGAGCTTACAGGGAATGGAAAAATGTTCCAGGAAATATAGTAAGTTATATCTTGGAGATAAGAAATGAGTGAATAAAATTAGAAATAGTGAAAGTCCATCTGAGTTTGGCCTTCAAATGGAAATGAAAGCAAGTACCAGTCATGTGTAGCCATCCCAGTGGACAGAGAACAGTAGAAGTTAGCCACCATATGAGGTTTATAAAGTAGAATAAACATGGTCCAAGGATGCCCCAACAAATAACTCATCACCCATATTGCTGGAGCCTCCGTCCTGGTGCCTGATGCTTCCATAGCAGGTGGGGTCAGGGGTTTCACCCTGCAGTGGTAAATGCTCAGTCGCACCAGGGGACCTCCATAATGAACAAAATTGTTCACTTATGTAAAGCAAGCGGGATTTGGAGTCACAGGTATTGCTGCAATACAGTGATGTTTCCCTGCATCCTATCATTCTCCACATCTTCACCTCAGGGTAACAGAGGATTACACTCTATTGATGGACTCAGAAATCCCTGTCACATACAGGATACAAGTGTACTGAGCATGTCTGTCACAAAAGAAGAAAACGTTTCAAGCAGCCTTCACCATGAAAGTCCCTCTGCTGGAGAGCAGAGCATCTTGCATCTGTATTTTTAATGTACATACAATCATCTCTAGGTCACTGCCAGGCTTCTCCAAAAGAGTCTTCAGCACACCAAAAAATCACTGGTTTCCATTTTAAGAAAAAGGAGCCAATGTAACTATCTCTAGATTTTTTGCTGCAAATGAATTTTGCGAAGTGAAGTTTGTTTTCATGAAGACGTAGACAGCTATTGGAAAATTACATGTGTTGAGCTGCTGCATAGCAGCACAGCAGTGCATGTTTGTAACAGAAGATCCACGATCTGAAGGAAAATACAGCCTTTGAAAACAAAACTCCTGATAGCTACAATGTGGTATTTCAGCTCTTCTGCAAAGCAGAGCCTATTTTGAGACAGGTTTCCAAAAAACTGTGTACCTTATCTGCAAATGCACAGCCTCTCTTCATGCTGCCTGCTAGTTACTTGCTTTTCAGCGGGAAGACAGCACTGCCCTTTACTGTTGCCTCCACAAGGTATGCTATCTTAATTCCAAAGGTTTGCTTGGCTCTTAAGGTCTGGTGTCTTCTTGTGGGGAGGACTGGGCAGTGATATCTAGCTCCAATTTAAGCAAGGAAAGAAGATTTAAACTTCACAGCAATGATCAAAGTAAAATCCAGAAGCCATGCTGAGATTAGAAGGAATGACTCAGAGAAGGGAATGAAGATACATGGACAGCTATGAATTAAGGGGTTTCAATTCACGTTGAAGGAATGAAGGAAAAGCTAGAAAATATATCAGAATCAACACTCAGGTTTTTTGTGGCTTATTTTTTTCCAAAATGAAGCTCACTTCATTACTTGCCTGGTATCTGCCTGAGCCCCCAGCAAGCTGAGACAGCATTTTTCTTCCCCCATACGACCCTGTCAGTGAACATGACAGAGAAGGCCCACGTGCTGGACAAACTAACCATTACCTTCCAAAAGTGAGGAGAGCTTTCACGTATTTTATGATTTATCCAAATGGAGTAACAGCAAAGGGGAAAGGCCTCCCATTCACAGAATGGACCTGACCATGTAATTATTGTCTTGCACCAAATGAAGTGAATCCATTAATAGTTTATTTGAGTATGTATCTTTGATAGGTGAGAATTTTAGATAAAAGTTGGCTCCTTAAATTTGTACTTAGGTAGGTAAATAATAAAACAGACTGGTAGAGGGACCAAGTATACTCTTTAGCTGAGATCTGTCCTACCTACGTCTGAGATGTTTAAATCAGGGGTGCAATACAGGCTCCCCATGGGTTGTATGAAGAGAGGCGCTGCAGAGGGGGTTCACCCAGCTAAGCCCTCTGTGACCATGTAGAGCTGCATGTCTGTTACCTTGGATAACCTTGTAATTTATCCTCCTAATTTAACCACCTCTGTCAGTTGTGAAAAGCAAGGTGGGATCATTCCTGC
>NW_009258754.1:385867-386541 GCF_000687185.1 Egretta garzetta | reverse complement strand
TTCCTGCTCTGTGTGTGTTAAGAGGTTCCTGGACATGTACCACTGAACAGATAACAGTTGTTAGAATTTCCCTTGCCAGGTAATAAGACATTTAATACCTTTCAGACTTAATCCACGGGTGCTGAGTGTTAGAGAGAAGCTATACGGATGATACGGCTGGGTCCTACCTACAGTTAATCTTTGAAATTACGTGCTTTTGGCATCTTCCCTCCTGCCGGGCTTCGTAACCAGGCTGGCTAGCAGTGCCCAGGGGAGAGCAGCAACCTGACGTGCTGTTGGGGTGGGTGGGCTGGCTCTTGCTTTCAGGGTTTGCCCTCCCTAAGGGAGCTGATTTAGGGAAGGGGAAATCCAAACTTTGCAGAGTCCTGAAAGCAAGAGACCAGGATTTTTCCAGCATAGTTTTCTTTTGTATTAACATAGGTAGGGAAGTAGAAAGCAGATTTTCTACTTTAAATATGCAACAGGAAGGGGCTTTGTTGTCATATTTATTTCCAGTTGGTCTGAGATAGGGGTAATGCACACTGGTTTATGTTCAGCAAGAACATGAGAAAATCCCCCCCTCATTGTTTGGGTCTGTGCCGGAGAAGTCCTGGACGAAAATGCACTTTAACAACTGTTCAAAATGGAACGGTTTGCAAAATCCAAAAGGATTAGGAAAAGCTTTATTTTTCCCA
>NW_009258754.1:367414-385623 GCF_000687185.1 Egretta garzetta | reverse complement strand
CGGGCGGAGGGGAGCGGGACGGGACGGGAAGGGACGGGAGGGTTTCCCGGCTGCGAGGGCGCTGCCCTTCTGCCCGGCTTGCGGGGGTCCCGCGTGGCGCTACCGGTATCGATGCCCTGCACAGCCCGGGGACAGGCAAAGCCTGTTGAGGCCTTACAGGAACTTCACCTGCGTTTTCTAGGAGACAAATTACTTATTTTAAGAAGAGTGGTTTCGATGTGTTGGGGTTTTGTCTTTCCTGGCTGGCTGGAATCCTAAGCCTTGCATCAAGTGATGGCAAGAGCCTTGTGCAGAAGTTGCTGCGGGCCGGGCTCCCCGCCTGCCCCCCCGCTGCCCCCAGGGGGACAGGGGCGGTGCTCTGCCTGGCTGCCACCCCAGCGCCCGCGCAGCCACGCACCCCACATCAGCGGGAGGGAAGGAGGCAGGCAGGAGGTTTGCAGCAGCCTCACCCATTAAATCCCAAATTCTTCCACTCAACAGCCTAGATAACGGTTTGTTTAAGACACAATATCTAGGCACTAACCAAAATGCCATTAAAACACACACATTTTACCAAGAAAAAAAATTCCCAAACACATATTCTGATTGTTCCATTTTAGAACAGAAGAATGATGGAAGGGAAATACAACAAAGAAAAAGCTGAGATTCATATTTAGCTGCTCTCCACATGCGTTCTTAGAGCAACACCCTGTAGTTTAAGTGCAGTGTAAGCTCACTGTCAGAAATTCAAACCTTTAGAGAAATAATTTAGAGTTGAGTTTTAACAAGTACCGAGTACTCTTCAGCAATGCAGCAAAGTATTTGTCTCAAGCCAAGTTCATGAGTATCTCTGGACTGGGTCACCTAAATATTACAAGCCCAGCTCTTAATGTCTGTAGCATGGGTTGTGTATACAAAGCAGATTACAGTCCTTGTAAGTGTTGTGTTCGCCCCATAATTAATGAATGCAAGAAGGGTAAATTGTTACTATTATGGCTCTAATTATTTTTGAAGGCACCTAGACAAAGTACTTCCCCAGTGAATTGACATTATCATGCTTTAGTTGGCAAATGTGCATCAGAAAGCATATGGGCTCTGCGCTACTCTGTGAGCATCAACACAGTGTCTGTGCTCTTCTATTATTCCCGGCTTAAATTTGCCATTTTCCCCAGCAACGGTGTACAAGAGTTCAAAGCAGTTGGTAAACACCCTGCAGTTGTTGGGCGTCGTAGCAGGGCTGGGTTCCTGACTGCTGCATTTAATGAAGTCTGCTGCTGAAAAATGAGCACCTATAAATCAATAGCCACTGTTCCATATCTGATCACAGCGGTCTTTTTTTAACTTCTATTATATGAAAGAAATACAGTCATTGCAGGTAGATGGAGAACTCTGCAGGCTGAAGTACTCTTTCATCCAGTTTGAATACTAGGGAAATGATAACACCAAAAAAAAAGTGTGCTAGTAAGAGAATTCGTATCTGCTACATAGCACAAACCCCTGTCATCGCTCAGTACTGTAAATCTTTGCTAGATGTAGTCCTTGACGAATCACAGTCTGAATCTAGCATCAAACTCTAGTGATTCTGCTTTTGTGGTTCTAGTAATGCAGAAGGAACCAACTTCTGCCGTACTTGCTCTCTGGGACGAAGGGAGAAAAAGATCCCCCTGGGTTGCTGGTTAAATATCTCAGGGGAGATGCAGTCCCTAATTCCTATTCAAAAGGAATATCTAACTACTGTGCTAATTGCCACTCTGGTATGACTTTCTCTGTCCCTCTTTTTTCCTCTAATTTTCAGAAGTTTTGAAAGTCTGTTGTGTATTTTGGATGTAGAATAGCAAAACATATGGAACAATTCATGGGTTGGTGGCAATCGTTTTCTTCTTCTCCCTGTGTGTAAACGCCAAGTGTTCCCCTTGAGCCAGTGCAATGCCTCTGAGATCTCTGTCTCTCTGTTCCAGGAGCCAAGATTATGGTTGTTCCTTTTTGATACTTGATCTTTTTCTTCATTCAAAATGTATGTCCACAGTGTGGGAACAGTCCCATGCCTCTCACTCTGTAATCAGAGTCCCCATGGGGTTTTGGTCTGGACTTTCTACTACACTATTTATTGCTTTGGATGGTAGCTTCTATTTTTGCCTGTGAAGCTACTCCCTTAAAGGGACTTAATTACTCCTTATGTTTAACCACCACTTTTAATAAGGGGTGGGATAGCCACTGGTTCCAAAACCTGCTTAATGTTGGCCACTAGGATCTACCACAATAATGTTTGCGGTGGTGTCTAAGAGTCATAGTCATAAATAAGGTCCCCATGTTGGTAGACAATGTGTGTGGAACAAAGACTATCCTTACCCCAAGGATTTGTAAGTTCAGTGTAGTAGATGAGAAAGTAAGCTTTTGCAAATGGAAGTAGGTTGGTAAAGATGTGACTGTCAGGAATTGCTTAAGCTTCCGTTTATGTGAAATTAGAAAGTGCAAAACCTATTTGGGGTGCAATCTACTGTATCTTTGGCAGTGATTTTAGATTTATATGCCAGTAATATAACAAAATGCATTTGACTGCCTAGAACTGGAAAACCAAGTGAATTTTACTAGGAACATTTTACAAATGATACGTCTCTCTCAATTGGCCCTCTCATGGAGAAGTCCTGCTCCTCCAGAGGAGAAGTCTTTAGTGTCTGTGTAGGTGAAAACAAATTTGTGTAGACATAGACTGAATTTTGTGGGTGCTGGTTTTGCAAATAGCTGGGAGGAGGAAACTCCTCTGAGTCCTACCTGGGAGGATGGACAGGCATGGAAGAACCCAACGTGGTGTACAGAGAGAAACCCCTGGCACAAGCAATTCACTCATGGGACGTGGGCCAACATCTACCTTGAGTTGATGTCTGGATTTGACCAGCATGAGGCCTGACTGCATTTGAAAATCTGAATCATCCAGAGACATAGGACTTTGTTCAGGCTGAATGTTCACAGGAGACAGGGATGCGTCATCACACTGACTGCCACCACCTAGAAAGAAGTGACAGGGCATGAGCTGTGTCCTGAAATGTCTCAGAGCCTTCTGGGGAGTTTGCACTGCTAAAAATCTGTGAGCGTCTAGATTTCCCGGTATGCTTTTGTGCCTTTATAAAAGTGCAGCAGAGCCCCATGCCCACGAGAGGGAGCAGTTGGATTACTTTACACAGTTCTTTTTTTTTTCTGCAAGGACAAATACCTTGCACACACGAAAGCAAAATTCTGCTGTCGTCAGTCCAGCTAAATATGCTGTCAACATTTTGGATGAGAGCAACAACAGGAATGTTAATGTGTTAGGGAAGGCTCCACATTGTGTTGAGTTTCAGGTTGAATCTGGTCTTACATAACCAGTGCACGGGTCTAGAGCAGTGCAAATTGTTTCTAAATATAAAAACTGCAAATAGAGAATGCTTATTAAAAAAAAAAAGAAAAGAAAATGCAAACCTTGAAGTGGATGGAATTGCCACATCCATCATCCCTCACCTCCAAGGCACGCCTGACTGATTGGCATGAGAAACAAATGTGTCAAAGCCATCTTCTGTTGGCAGACAGCCCTGCTGTTGCTGTCCCAACATCTTTTCTTCAGCATTTTGCTGGTCATGCAGCAGAAGCGGGTCACTGCATTGCTGGGTCCTCCTTTGCCAGGACTCAGATTTAAGAGCATGAGAGAGTGCATGCTTGGCGGCCCTCGCAGCACCAAAGTGGCCTCTGATTGATGGCACGGGGAAGCTAGGCAGAGATGGATCTGAGCACACACTGCTGTCGCAGTAGGTCCCAAGGCCCAAGCATCGCTTTGGTGGCTCTCCCTCTCCATTACTGCTCAACAGCATGGGGTTTAGGCACAAAAAAAGATGTGTCAGGGAGAAACAGTGTCGGGTGAAAGCAGGTGAGCTGTAGGAAAAGTAATGCCACAGAAGGAGGATATCAGAGAGGGGAACAGAATGACCAGCCTCTGAGCACCAGACCTAGATTCTGTCTTCATTCCTTTCCTCACTCGCGAGTGCCGACTTGGCTGCTGCTATTTCAGCCATGATGGAAGAGAACGGGAGGAAGAATATTCCATTCCCTTACCCTGATCTCTTCTTGTTCTTGCACCAGCTTTGTAAGCTTGCCAGCAGAGTACAGAAAGAGGTTTGTTCCCTCACAGAAGTTGTTGAAACGTTTCAGATAAAACAATGTTCTGACAATGAATGAAAAATAGCATTTATGAGGGCTTTCACTTCCCACTCAACATTATTTTGTTGTCTTTACCTAGTTGTTTCTCAGATTGGGAGTTACAATTTCTTTAAAAGGCATAGGACAGGCACGAGAAGACCTCATTTGTGTGGTCTGTGGTTTCAGGGGGTTGTTATGTTGTGCCTGGTTTTGATAGAGTTGGGATGGTGTGTTTCAATACTTTGAAAAATAGTCTTAGCTCAGCAGAGAAGTTTATGGGGACAGATGCTGCAGCCGATGCAGCACAATGAAGGTGGGGAACCCTCCAGAGCCCCTGGAAGTTGGTGAGAAGCTGGTAAGAACTGTGTGCCTCTGGAGCCCAAGGGCTTGGGCGTGGGGGCAACAGCCATGCATGGCCTTTGCACCCAGACCTTTCTTTTGAGTGTCAGACTTGTGCACAGGTATGAAGAATTTAATATGACATACATAGAAATTAATAACTAATATTTTCAGTAAAAGGCTTATGCAGGTCGATGAGATGGGGAGATACACGCCTTGAAAGTCTTAATGGCATCATTGAATAAGTGTTCCCAAGCTGTTAACTCTTGCAGCTCATAAAGCACCGGATCAGTGAGATTCTGTCCTGTCCTGCCTACAACGAGAAACTTAAAATTATTTGGAAGTTCTTAATCTCATTTTTAGCTGCTCTTATAGCATTGTACATGGTTCTACTAAAAATAGGTAACAACTTACAGTACTACTAAACAAATATATAAATATAATTTATGTGAAATAATTTCAGTCCAAACATCAGTAACTTGCTTATAACGGAATTTAATTTGGTAGCATTCCTTCCTCTTCAGGGAATCTCTCTGTAAGGCATTTCTCATAAATTCACTTATTCTTGTAAATTCACTTCAAAACTTGTTCTGAGACTTTTGTGTGCAAGCAATTAGTTTAGTCACATTAAGAAGGATGCAGTACCAGAACAATAGCAATTGCTAAGTTTATTTCTAATGGTCTTGCAACCACTATTGAAGACATTGTGCCTTGGTTAAAAAAATATTAAAAAAAAAACCCAGAAGCATGCAATTTCCTTCCCCCTCCCCCCCCTTTTTTGTGTGTATTTATGTTTAACTCAGGGCAAGAATTTTATAATATTCTTAAAGGAAAAAAAATAGAAATAAAAATGGCATGAATTCATGAAAGCATGGGTTTATATATAGGCATTCTCTGTAAATGAACCAAACATTCTGTATTCTAGGTAGAACAACCTTATTTGTCTGCTCATACGCATTTCAGTTACCTTCATGCACTTCCACTTGTCTTACCTTTTTTGTATATGAACTGAATGTATTGTACCATGTTTCTGTTCAAACTGTGTGTGCCTGATGCATAAAACACGACACAGGAACAGCAAGGTCTTCCCCACCGTCTGCGTTAAGTCACGAACCATCCAAGCTTTGTTCTCATGGTTATCACCATTTCACCAGACTCTGTCGGTGTTTGTATAGCCTAATACAGTATATTGCACTTACTGTACCTGTATAGTATCTTGTCTGTATACTGTATGCACATAAATATGTATATTCACTCATGTATGTATGTATAGTATGTTTATATATCTCTGTATATGTATGTGTGTTTGTTCATAGTCTTTCACTAGAAATGTGTGGCTCTATTCATATACATTATGTGTATGCCAATTATAAAAAAAGTATGAATGCCAGCACCCACTTTTGATAACCTTCTTTTATTCTCATTTTGTCTTGTTAAGCAATTAAAATAAAAATGTCATGTATTTTAAATGAGAACTTTAAAAGATTATTATTTTTACTGATTTTAAGGCTTCCAGTTCTTCAGAAAAATTATTTGAACAGATGCAAAATTGCAAAGGTATTTGTGTTTCTCATGACAGTTTTCTGTGGTTGAAAAATGTTTGGTAACAGCCCACACTGTGTAGTTCTAGCTCGCTGTAGCTTTTGCTGGTCAAGTGTTCCTAGGTTTAGAAATGCCCTTAACCAGCTGGGCTCCTGTGCTGCAAATCCCAGCTCTATTCACGTGAGGGGCTTGCAGTAAATCTATGGGGTTGCCCATGTCTATAGTGTCTTGCACATATAAATATTGCGTATAGAAGGGCCTTAAGCTGGAAAGAAGTTTTACCAGTGCAGGTGAGCCTTAGGAACAGGTGAAAATATCATACTTTATGAGTCAATTGTATGGGAACGTTACAAGCGCTATTTGTCAGACCTCTTACGCTTTGCAGTCCACGGTAACATGTAATTGCCAATTGATGAGGCATTTATTAAAACAGCTAACGATCCTTTATTAGCCCTTTGTAAAATTATTCATAGTTGCCACACAGCTGTATGTGGGCTCAGTTATCTGGCCGTGAGGCAGCAAAGCACTGGCTTATCTTAAATAGCAAAATATCCCTGTAAATCAAGGGGGTGACTGATACCCATTTTCTGGTTGGGCATGTGTTTAAGTTATTCACTGAATTGGAGCTTCAGTGATAATCGTGTGTGTTTCTCTATGAGACCTAGGAGTGATAAATTTGCTTGCTTTACAGTTAATTTTGTCATTGTGTTAGCCTGTCCAGCTGGACCAGTCTCAGTGCGTAGTAAGTTGCTGCAGCAGAGTGGCAGCAGCTACTCAGAAAAATCTCAGAAGAGAGATCTTTATGCAAGAAATACTAAGGAACTTTCAGAGTGACAGAGCCACTGCTAGGAAGAGCCTTCACCCCAACTAAAATGGCATAATAGAAAAAATCCTTTTCATTTTTAAACTTAAAGTTACAGGGTTAAATTCTGACCTCACTCACGTCAACAGCAAATTCCCATTTCACTCATAAGCTAGAACTGGAATGTCCAAGGAATGCTTTTCCACAACAAAAAATAGGATGGGGAAAGGACACATTCCACAAATGGAGCTTGGTGTTTATGGGCCAGTGGCCTGATCTTAAGCCTTTGCAGGTCAGTGGCAATTAGTGGACTCTTGGGTTCAGCTGGCCCATCTCTTTTACAGTCTGGAAAAGCGCATTTACTAGCTGGGGTTTGTAATCACAATTGTATAATTCACAAGAGAAAAGAATAAAAATTAGAAAAGACAATTGCAATACTCACTTTTAAAAGTAATATTGTTCAGATCATGGCTCTTGCTTGACTTCTGCAGCAAACTTTAAAACACAAACATAATCAGAGAAAAACAGCACTTTTTTGCTGATGGACAATTTGATTGCTTATGTTACTGGTGGTGCGTGTGTATAGGTTAACATGAGGCTGAATGTTTTGTTTGCCATGCATTGTCATTAGCCGTTCCTTTCACGATGGATATTTAAATGTCCTCCCTGCTCTGGAGATCTGGACGTGAATTCCACCCCTGCTGCTGTCGTAGGCTAAATCCAGTTTGCCTGATCACTCCATGCGTGGAAGCCTGTGAGCAAAGCCCTGGTGCAGCAGGGCGGTGCTGAGGGTTTAATGTGTTGCTGTCTTCCTGGTGAGTTAGTGCTGAATCAGCGTCACGCACTGTATCAGCCCTTGCCATCTTTTGGAGATTGCCTTTTAAACAGAAGAACAGAAACAAGGCACAGGGAACCGCTGCACCCCGAGAATCCCTGTTTTTTAAAGCATGCGGATGCCAGTCTCAGTTTCTTGCCTGTATCTCAGCCAATCTGCGTGTCAGGAAATCGTGTCTATGTTAGATTTGGGTGCTATATTGTTTAGCAATTCCTGATATAAATGAAATGGCATGATGTTGCTGTGAGGGTAGAGCAGATTTGGTATCTCATACTAAGGCAGGCTCTTAAATGTTTGGATTCTTTAGGAGCTCTCAGTACAGTTTATAACTCTAGTAACTGTTCATTAACTGTATTTCAAATTGGAGTTAGAAAATTAATCATAAATGGAGATCTGTGTTTTTTAATCATGTATTTATGCATCTTTAAACAGGAAGATGTGACCACCTACAAGAATATGATCATCTCTGTACGTTGTCTTGTTTACAATCATGCTTTCCTAAACTTTTTCCCCCCATACAATCAGTAAGATACTTGAGAAATGGCATTTAATCTAAAAGAATTATCATTGTCTCAATTTCACTATCAAAAAAGGAGAGATGTAAGAGCAAAATTTCTCATCTGTAAAGCAACTTCACAGCCTGTAACTGAGATATTTGTGTATTTAGGTCACTTCATACAAAACCAGAGGAATTGAAGGCAGCAGTCCTTTGAGTGCTGAGGCATTCTCCATCCATGTATTATTTTGATAATTTAATGTTTATTTTAAAATTATCCTTGTGACCATTTCCTTGAAAATGCTAGAGAAATATCAAGACTTAGGGGCTTTTCTGGCAAACTGGTATGGCGAGGTTCTTCACCTGTCACAGCGATAAAGGTTGGTTAGATCTTGAGTTCTAGTACTGACTTCAATAGGAAGAGTGCTGACACTCATATACGTGTTTTTAGCTTGGAAAAAATGAGGTCAAATAAAATGGGGAACCTGATGGAATTTGTGGTGTCCTCACATGTCACATTTCCGTAACTTTAGGATTGGCTTCGATGTCCACTTTCTTGTAGTTCTTAGTTCTTCCAAAGTTTTGGTCTTGTTTCCACTCACTTTCATTCTTCCCTATTCAATTTCTGGGTCCTTCATGGCCTCTGGTGGGTGACCAGAAGCAATATCTAGAGCATGCACCCTGCTGCCTTCAGCTCCCTCCTACATGAGAACTTCTGCAGTCCGCAGGGGTCAGATCCAGAGGAGGGAGGGAGCTTCCCCACCATCAGCTCTCACTGCTCCATGCCACCTCTTCATGCAAATCTCAGTATGAAATTTAGAATCTGGAAGTTTTTCAGAAGTACCATGTAAGAAACACTGATTACAGGTATGTTGTACTGTGGACGTGGTTACTTAGTCGTAGGCAGGGCCAGCTGTAGTGGTCATTGAGGCCACTGCCTCAAGCTATCCTGCTGGTTTAGGGCTGGTTCTGGTGGGTTGGCTCTGGCTGGTTGCTGGGTGCCCACCAAAGCCGCTCTATCACTCCCCTCCTCAGCTGGACAGGGGAAAGAAAATACAACAAAAGGCTCGTGAGTTGAGATAAGGACAGGGAGAGATCACTCAGCAATTATTGTCACAGGCAAAACAGACTTGACTTAGGAAAATCAGTTTAATTTATTACCAACTAAATCAGAGTAGAGTAATGAGAAAATAAAACCTAAATCTTAAAGCACCTTCCCCCCACCCCTCCCTTCTTTCCAGGCTTAACTTTACTCCTGAGTTCTATACTTCCTTCCCTGAGCAGCACAGGGGGATGGGGAATGGGGGTTGGGGTCAGTCCGTCACATGCTGTCTCTGCCGCTCTTTGCTCCTTAGGGGCAGGACTCCTCACACTCTGCCCCTGCTCCAGCCTGGGGTCCCTCCCATGGGATGCAGTCCTTCAGGAGCAGTCTGCTCCAGTGCGGGTCCCCCTGATGGGCTCAGCCTTGGCCAGCATTGGGTCTGTCTTGGAGCCAGCTGGCATTTGCTTTGTCAGACATAGGGGAAGCTTCCAGCAGCTTGTCACAGAAGCCACCCCAGTAGCCCCCTGCTACCAAACTCTTGCCATGCAAACCCAATACACTGGTTCCTGAGCAGTTAAGGCAGAGGAAGAGGTGGGGAGACAGGGCTGGTAACCTCTCAGGGACATCTCGGGCATTAGAGTGTTACCCTGCAGGCGCCATACTGCAAAATGCAGTTAGCAGATCTCTGTGTCACTGAGCTCTAGCAAAGTATTCTGTCCTTTGTCCCTCCTGTGACTGGCCTAAGACAATACTGAATTTTCCTGCCTATTTTACAGTGAACGGCAGGATGTATCTTGGTGGGTTCCTCGAGTTCCGCATTTATTGCTTAGCAAAGGCATAGGTTAAGGTTTGATTTTTCATGAGTGATCTCAATAGGGATGCACTTTGTGATGATCCACTGCATAAACGAGATGCATGAGACAACTTTACACAATATTCCTAATATGAGTTACTTTACAGGCTCTTATTTTAAACAGACTAGTGTTTACAGGGTGCATTAACTAACAGTAGATCTAGCAGTACATTTCAGAGAGTTGTTTGGTGTTTTTAAAAAAAAGTGTAGATGAGAAGAATACGTGTTTCCAAATAAGACAATAATGCAAGGTCAGGAAGATCTATAGCTAGACTGATTGCCAGTATAAAAATGGAAAGCAGGACGGTGAATTTATCATCATACCTTATTGATGGCCTCAGCAATAATCCAAGGGTTACTGGAAAACTCGAGGCGTAGGAGTATGTACAGGGCTGGTTCTGTATAAAGTAACTGTGACATTTAGTAATTGGAAGCAATGAATCATGAAACTGGAGGTCTGGAATCAGAGGTGCTGAAGGTTTACTAACCATTTGCTAATTTAATTTTAGGGTAAGTATTAATTGCTCATAATCTTGAATCTTTGGGAATTCCTGGAGTTCCAAAGATTCCTGTCGGTTATTTTTAAGTGGTAGATTAGTCAGGCCATAGAGCACAAAACAACGTAGTAAGTCTTTTAGTGAGTCCTGTGTTTGAAAAGAGGTGTCCAGAGTTTTACTACAATACTGCATCATATAATTACATTAAGTGGTAGAACAGTTTTTACAGGGACTCTAGTTTTCATTTTTTTTCTGTAGTAGTATCATTTGTAAGAAGACATATTTCCAGAAAGTCAGAAATTTAGAATAATGTAAATCAAAATGTTAAACATGGTAACTGAAATGTTACAATATCCCCAAAGTGTGATGCGTATGCAGTTTCCTAAGTTGAAAGAGCAGGTGTCAGTGAATTCTTTTAATGTTAATCATACAGGGTAAGATTCCAAAGCGCTCCTTGCCACCCAACTATTTTGTCAAAGTTAAGACTAGTGTGCTGGGGAAATTCTTTCCCAAGTGCCTAGAGGGAAAATAGAGATGTTACTTGTGTCCCTTAAAAAGAAGAATTTGTGGAAGGCCAGGAAGGGTAGTTTGTGTAGCGCTTAGCGCCTTGCGTGTGCTTCTGCTTGTGCTGCAAGTACGTGAATGCACAGGATCGTCCTAATGTGGTTGCTGGCATCGTAGGACACCTTCCAGAAAACACCTCAGACACTTCTAGAGAAGACTTTGCAGTTACGTTATCCAGTGTCCCCGGGGAGCGTTACCATGCACTACGAATTGCATGGAAAGTGTCTGCTTTCACAGCTCACCTTGCACATCCTGCGTGTTCATGAGCGTACTGTGACTTTTAATCACATTTGTATTAATAATCAATTGTTGTTTTGAATTTAACAGTAACAGGAGAACGGGTTAGCAGTGCAGAGCTGTATGAACGACTAGCTATCCTGGGCCAAATTACGCTGCCTTTCATGTCAATGTTATTCCAGGGTACCTCTGTCAGAGAGAAAGAAATGACTGCAGATTTAGTCCGTAGTTCTACCCTCACTCACCGACTTTTGCAGCCATTGGAACTAACGACATCCAGCTGCAGTGTGATGGTTATAGCTAACGGTTAGCAAAAGAAATCTTGTCCAACAAAATTTTCCAACTGCTCTTCCGAAAGCTTTTTAAATCATTTCAGGGGGTTTTGACTGTTTGTTTGAACAAACTGTAGTTGAATTCTTGGACCCATGAAGTCAGCTGGTACATTCCTGTTGGCTTCAAGTGGGTGAGGATCTCGCTGCTCAGATTTTCTGAAACCTGATTCTGGCTGAACTCCTGCCTTGGACAACTCCCCTTTTGTGAACACGTGCTAAGAGGACCTCCACGTCAAGCTAAGAATATCAGATAGCAGATCGTGAAGTAACTGTTGCTTCTTAACATAGCCCTCCACCACTTGCACCCGTGGCACACGACTGCCTTTGAGGAGTGGGATTTCACACCCTCCCAAGTGGAAATACCTTACCCAGCCAGGTGGCTGGGACCCATCTGCACCAGGGAAAGTGCTGTCAAGAGTTTCGGTGGGAAAAAGAGTTTGGAAACTTCTGTCTGAGAACAGGCAAGAGGGAGGGAGTACCTTTTCCTCCCAGAGGATGGTAAGTGGCTTTCAGAAAGCCTTTCTTCTTCACTTACTGTAGCCTGCCAAAACAAACCAGCATGCTTGGCTCTGCTGAATGATGTGTAGCACTGCACACAGATTGCGCTGTTAGAGACTGCTTTGTTTACAGATCCAGGAGACATTTCTAATACTCTCATCCAAATGTTGCTATTTTTTATTTCATTATATTTTGTGTTAGTTTAAGGTCACTTTGATATAGCCTCACATCAGCTGTTGGGCTTTCATTTTATCTGTGATACACAGTTGTTCCAGAGGAAAGGCTATTTGTATGTGGCATCCATGATCACGTACGTGTGATGTGGTTTTCCCCATCCTTCCTGTCAGCCCCTCTGCTTGTCCAGTGGGAGAGGGAGTCACTCACAAGGGCCAGAAAGAATCTGCAACCTCTGCACAGTAAGTGGGAACCTGTAGTACTAGGAAAAAAAAAGATGGAAGCACCACTGAACCCTGGGGCTCTCTTATTGCCCAGAGCTTCCAATTTCACCTCAAACAAACCAGCAGCACTAAAAATAGGCAAAACAAGAACTTACTGGCCAAGATGTCATGAGGAGAAACAGATGAATGGGATATGGTGTTGTCTAAAGCCCTCATGCAAACTATAGTGGAAAATATTTTTTTAGGTCATTAGAAGTTCAAACTGCACAAAACCCCCCACTCATAGAAATGTCCAGAGCATGAAATATCAGGTGGTAAATTCAAATATTAGAAAAGCTTCCTCAAAAATGAATGAAAATTGGCAGCACTTTCTAACTTTGTGACTAGTAATAGAGCTGCCTGCAATATGTCAACTCTTTCTTCTCCCCCGTGGCATTTTTAGCAGCACATATTTTCACGGGCACTCGTGTGAAAAATTATAGTGCACCTTTCAATGACAGGTTTCCTGGAACACCTCTCAGCACCGGGAATGAGCATGACTTTATCCCACCTACACTTCACCCCCGTGGCCTGACTGTGGAGGAGCAGAATCGCTCCCAGCACTTGCTCTTCTCTCGTCGCGGCGCAGGCAGGAGCGCAGGGCGCCTGCCTTCCTGGTGCGCGGGGCTCGCTATTCAAGTTACACTGGGCTTGGTTTGAGACCAGAGGAGATGAGTGGGACTTATGTAGCACATACATCTCTTTACCAAGAGAGAGCATGATCTATCTATGTATTTATGTAGCTATTTATCTGTCACACATGAGCAAGTAAAATTTATCACACCTAAGAAGGAGAGTCCCAGGCCTGGTGCTGAGGATTTTTCACGCTATAACATTTTCAGTCCTGCTCCCAGATTTTTCTTTTCACACCCCTCATGTTTTTCATTTGGAAAGGCTACGCTACGTGCAATCATTTGGTTTGTATATAACTTACAGGTATTGCCGTATTTTTTTCAGTAGCATACACGTGTTCCGTGACTTACGCAGACCTGCTTGTGCACTGTACTGATGCCCTTCGCCTGGTGCTCCTTGTGCTGAAAGTCCAGTTCCCGAAGGGCCAGGAAGTCTTATCTCACATGGTGAAGAGTCACCAACAAAAAGATACAAGATGTTTGCTACACCTGGTGACCACAGCTAGCAGGTGTACAAAGTTGTATCTGTCAGTAGCTGCTTAGTTGTATTGTTGGAGAATATTTTCTTCTTTTTCCATCTGCAACTATTACTGTCTTTGCCAAACCAAACTAGCTTGCTTAGTTAGGGACAGGGAAAGAACTATGTTCATTTACATTTCTTTTTTCTTGCTTTAAACACCCATATTTTGAGCACTTTTGTGAACCTGCTGGTGCAGGCTGCCGCTGCTGGGGCTGTGCCGGCATCCCTCTGCGGGCAGTGGGGGGGGGTGCCCGGGGCTGGGGCAGAGCCTGTGCCAGGGCAATAGAAAACAGAAATAGTCTGCTGTGACACCAGGGAGTTCCTGGCAGCGTGAGCCATTGTCTGTTCCCCAAAGCCTGCTTTGAGTTTTCCCTGGGATTATGAGCTTTTCTCAGTAAATTGTGGCAGAGAGCTACGGCGTGTACTGACCTCTGGCTCCAGGTCCTGTCCTCTAAGAGCGATTGAACTGTAGATGTTCTGCCCATCAAACATCTGCTCCAGGAAAGTTCCGTGATCTAGCTCAGGGCAATCTAATCTAAGCAATACATATATATATGTAAACCCTCAGGACTGCTACTTATCTTTCTGGAATAATTCAAAATTTCAGTCCTGTGAGGTAAGAAGAAAAGACGACAGGCCCACTGCTAATAGAGGGACCTACATGAAAATATACTGCCTGCACTTTGCAGCGAAGGGAACTAGTTTGTTTCTCAGATCTCCATAAAGCATTAAAACACTCATCAGAAGTGATCTTTTTTGCTTAGAAAGGTTTTCCTAGACAAAACATATTGCATTGTTTTGAGAATGTTTAAAGTTGTTGTTGTTTTTTCTTAATTGAAAGATGGGTTTATATTTATATTACCCGTGGCACTGCCAACACAGAACCTGAGAGTATGTAACAGATCTTCATAAAATTCACTTCAAATGTTTTGGGCGTAAAACTACCAGAAAAATAGGGGCAGATGGTAAAAGTAAGGTGGCAACATAGACTGGTGTCTCCTAAGGCCTTCAAGAAAGCTGGTGATTATCACGGTATAGAAGAATTCCATTTTGTATAGTGGATGAAGTTTCTTATGTTCTGTTGTTGATGTTCAAGTTTGGAACAAGCATTTGCTTTAAAGAAGATTTTTGAAAAAAACTAGAGAATAATGAATAATCAGAGGGTTAGTGTGTTTACCAGGAATTCGTGAGACATCCTCGTTTACACTTGTGCTCAGTCACGTTCAGGTGAGAGAATTTGTCCAACCACTCTCCCTTTATGGTTCCTACACGCCAGGTTATCGCACAGCTTTTCCTGCCTGCTTAGGAGCAAGGATTTGAGCCTAATTCCAACACCTCCTAGATGAATGTCCAAACTTCTGTGCCTTTGGCTGGTGTTTTCTTTAATCTCTTGCTCTGATTTTGAAAAAAAAAAAAATGTGTCTTAGACCCTGGATAATTTAATGAGTAAAAATTACATCAAAGCCAAAATGTATGTACAATCAGCAAATTTCATAATTCAAAGGAAATTATGTGACACAGTAACTGATACAGATCTTGGAGTCTCCAGGAGTTCCCTCTTTACAATCCTGACATTAGCTGTTGGCTCTTTTTTCCCTTTTTGGTAAGAACAGGCTTTGGGCCAAGACTCTTGTCAAAACCAGCTTTGCTTCTCCTGTGCTGTGTCTGCTTGGCCATTATCTCCAGTGCTGATGTGTTTTGTGCCTGTCTGCCTACCTCCACATCTGCAGCTGAGCTCTGACATGCTGCAGTAGGTGTACCATTCCTCACGCACTATGGGATCTGTCAGGAACAGGGGAGCTGTATAGCTGTATAATGTTATGAATGCTCTACCTTTTTCCATAAATTAAGTTTTAATGTCCATCATTATTTTTTGTGCCTCTCACAACGAACGAATCCCTTGTTAAAGATATAGCAGGGACATTGACAACCTGGTGCATGACCAGAGGAGCAGGCTGAAGCCAGAAAGGAGGGGGAGAAGGAAAAAAAATTAGTACTGGAACTAAGCATGAGCGCCGTGAGTTCAGTCACAGGAAGGATTAGACCTAAGTCCACAGTGTTAAACACATTAAACACCTCAGTACCCTACTGAAGTCATCGGGGGTAACTGCTGTGGTTAAACAGCTGGGTTGGGTGCTGGCTTGTGAGCCTTAGCGCCTGTAGTTTGTCTAGGGCACACTGAAAATTTAGTTAACACTCCTTGGGATTTTGTATTAGCGACATGGTTATTGTCATATCTGTAGTTTATTGATCTACATTAGGTCTGTCTTGCAACTTCAAGAGGCACGCACCCTTGTTCAGTACATTTTTATTTTGTTGCACATTAACACTAGAACTGGGCAAATCTATCAACTAAAACCCCTTAACATTTGTTCTCACTTTTAAGCTTTTTTCCCCAAGCCTTTCAACATGATACATGTTCACTTAGTCTATTTTAGCAAATGACTTTGCACATACCATTTCTGCACGTTCATGCTGCACATACCATTACCTGAATGCAGTTACAGGAGAGGAATGTACCATGTGGACAGTACATCTAAGAAGATGCTGGTGTGAAGGACTTAGCCATCAAACAAAAATAACATTAAAAATTCACAAGTAATCTTGAAAATCTGTGTCTGGGAAAGTGGAAAAACTCAAATTCTTCATAATAAATGATTCACTGACTGCAACACAGTATGGTGGCCAGTATAAAAAAGGATTTTGGAGCTGCCACTCGAGTTTATTTTAGGGGCTGTTTTGCAGGGGGTGGCAGAGTGTCAGTGTAACTGATGCATTCTGCAACACCATTTCTATCTTTGGGAAGTTGCAACTGGTATTTTAGAGCTTAGCATGTCAAAATCCTGCTTCAGTCCCCCGGAATCCCATGAAGGAGATTAGCTACCAGAAGACACTGTGTTGGCAACGGCACTGCATGTAGTACAGTGGCGAGAGTGGGGGTGACACGGATGTAACACCCGCATGGTGACTGTCGTACGTGCTGCGGATGGCGCTTGCGATGCGTGGTGACTGGAGCACACAGCTTACCTTAAGGATTCGGTATTGGCACGTGCTCTGTTTATTTACGTGATTGTTTATAAAAGAGAAGGTATTTCCCCAATGCCTAGAAGAGTAAGCCCACACTCAAGCACCATTTTCATCAAATCCAGCCTAGACGCTGGTGTGCAGCTGGGTGTTGTGAATATTTTGTGGAATGAATTGTGCACAGACTGTGTGCCTCTCCTGCCCCACGTAGGAGGACCCAGCCAAAATGAAGACACTGCTGCGTAAGTACTAACCTGTCACTGATGAGTAGAGTGGCAGGAAATCTGTCTCAGGTAGAGCCTCATCCAAAGACGTGTGGAGTTGAGCCGGGGGCAGGGAGGAGTATCTCCGGTTCAGTCGGTGAGTTTTGGACCAGGCCTGGGCACCCAAAGAGAGAAAGTCTCACAGCCATGGCGGATGACCTGCCTCGTACCTGCCTGCACCACAGTAAACGTGAGATCACTCCTGAAATGAAAAATAAGTATTCGATTAGGAAGAGCAGGCATGGCAGGCTTCCAGAAGACTTCTAGCTCAGCCATTCAGGAGGACATGCTGCAGATACATTGCCTGTGTAATTCTAAACTCAAAAGAATATTCAAGAACAGAATTCACGTTGCTATTTAAACTTGTTCTACTCAAAGTACTAATGTATAAGGTAAGCGTGGTTTTGTTTCAGTATAAAGAAAGGTAATTCTATCTGAAATTCTCTTATCCTGTGTCACCCCTTGAAAACTTTTTACAAAGATATTTGAAAAAATACACACATATCTGTATTCTGTTTATTTTCCTGTTCGAGCACCTCGTTTATTATTACTTTTTCTGGTAGGCTTGCTCATATTTATTCCTTTTGCTTTGTTTCCTGCTATGAATCTGAACATTTTCTCTATGTATTTAGCAATAAATCCTAAATACACTTCAAGCTGACCACAAAAAATACTGAGATCAATGGAATTTTCTATACTGGCTTCTAAGAAGACCAGTCTCCAGTTCTAGGAAGCTGGTGTATGCCTACGCTTGCCATTCTAAGATTTGTGAGTGAAAGGCATATGCGTTATTAAATGTACTCAAATACTCTTAATAATAAACATACATTTCCTTCATGAATCATAAAACTCTGCAAAGTGTTACTGCACATGTGCATTTTCCTGACAAAATCAGAGATGTACTTGGACAGCCCCTACAAACGTATGGTGTGCGTTTACTTACACACAAATCCTTAATTTATGACTAATGTGGAAAATAAATGTTGGGAGACTCAAGACGTCTCTTCAAATTTGCAAAGTAAGTGTTGAGAGGAAGTTTTCTGATTTGCAGGTATACAGCGTGTCATCCAGCTACAACGAACCCTTTCATGATAGCTTAGTATTAGCGATTTCAGTTCCAATCAGAAGCCTTTGAAGACACAGACATTTT
>NW_009258754.1:339974-367210 GCF_000687185.1 Egretta garzetta | reverse complement strand
CAAATGAAGCCAAATTCTCAGGCTTCAGAGAGGCTGTGACACGATCTTACAACTAAACATATGCTAACCTCCTTTTTTGGATCAGGATTGTGTTTTCAAATATTCTACATGCATGAAAACATGGCGTTTCTAAACTCCTGGTGCCTTCCAGTTAATGAAATATCATCACAGAATAGGATAGGCTAACCCATATAATTCATATGTTCATTAAATAATTTTTAAAAAATTAAACACAGAGTTATATTTAGCTTGATACTCAGAAGTGTTAACACCACACTTTTAATGTGACAGATTGGATTTGGAAAGCAAAATACAACATGAGTTTCAGTGTATAGAATTTTTTATTTCCACAACTTAAGGACGTTGTTAAGATCCATGTGCCTTTTTAAGATCTATTCCATCATTTAAAGTCCAACCAGTGCTAGTTTGCCAAAAACATTTATCTTCATTAGCTTTCAGTGCTCCAGAGAAGTTAAAAACGGGACCTTTTATTACCCTTTTATTTCTTAAAGTAGTAGTTGAAGTAGAGACTGGCTTTGTTTCTGTTGTTGGCATAGAGATTTTTTGTTCATCAAACAAATTAGAATGTTTCAAATAAGAGTAATGTTAGCCTTGCAGAGAAACAATATATTCAATCTGGGGCCAAATAGTTATTTGTACGCTTTTTTTCCTTCTTTTCTTTTTCCTTCTTTTCTTTCTCCCCCTGTCCCTAATAGGTGACGTGCATGCAGTGGCTGCAAGGGGACCATACAATGCTGGATATGATTGAGAAAAAACGTTGCCTCTGCAAAGAAATAAAAGCTCGACAGAAATCAGAAAAAGGACTCTGCAAACAGGACAGCATGCCTATTTTGCCGAGCTGGAAAAAGAATACCGGGACCAAGAAATACAGCCCTCCTCCTTATTCCAAACAACAGACTGTTTTCTGGGACACTGCAATTTGACAGGCTTGTGGAGGATGCCCTCTCCACTGTCTTGCACCGTGCACAGGTAGCCTGCTTTCTTAATAAGGCAAAGGCTCTAACCTAAGACTTACCTGCAGGTGGTGAACTTCCTAGGGAAAAACCACACCGACAGAGTGCTCACCTGTCAATCAAGAGAGAGATTTAAGTTTCCAACTGGATTAAGGCATACATATTTATCCAGGATTTTTTTGAATCCAGAAGATACGAAAATGTAAATATTTCGCCAATATATTGAAAACACCCAAACTAATACACTGTTTAAATATATATATATATTAAAAAAAATCAAAACTTTATGAAGAATTTTACTATATAATGTTACTGTTATACTGTTTTATTACCTATTTTCTATGTGGTATTCTAATGTTCCCTCCCCCTCCCTGCCGCCACCATTTTATTTCTCTTACCTGCCTAGATTTGTCCTCTGTACAAAAGCATGTGGTTGTACATTTTGTTGAACAGGACAATGTACAAAACAACTCGGTGCTAGGGCTGTAGAGGTTACCTAGAGTCGTACTTGGATGTCCTTAGCTTTGGGGGCGGGGGGAGGCTGGACAAAGGAGAGAGTTTTGGTGGGAAACAGCAAAACTGCAAGCAATGCAAATAAAAGTGCTTAATGCGGATGCCCAAGTTGCATTTAAAATATTAATTGTTCTGCATCAGTTTTCCCATAAAGTTAGCCAGATCAATTGCCCTTGGTTTTATATGAATCAGTTACTAAAATTATTTGGCCAAGAAGCTAAATTTTCTGCAGAAGAGCCTGCAGCAGAAACCCTTCCTTCGCTATATTCAGCTGACTAGCAGAGACCATGGTTCACTGTGACTAAGCATTGTACAGCCTGTGACGGAGAGACCCGGTCGCTTGGCAGGGTAAGGCAGTGGCACTGCAGCCACAGTTCCTGTCCATATTTGTCTTTGGTCCAGAAAATAAAGGCGACAAAATCTGTTTACATGTTTATTATTTTTAAATCCAGCAACACATCCTTACTTTACGCTGTGTCAGATTTCCTTGTGTTACTTATAAAGGCTGGAATTCAGACCCCTTGAAAGCCAGTAGGGAAATCCCTCTTGATTTCATGCGGTTTTGAAGCAGAGGCCCACGTAACGCGTTCTCCCGGGTATGCCGTTCCTTCTTCCTGGCTGCTTCTGTAATTGGCTTGCAACCCTGTATTATATTACACCCATTTTAACAGAATATTATGTCATGACCAAAGAATTATGACCTCCTGGTTTTAACGGGAGAAAGAGATGGCTTATGCTGATTATGAGGGTGAAATCCATGCGGTGAAGTATCTTCCAAAAGGATCTGTTGAGAATGAGGGAAACTTGTACTGCTGTGGAGTAGGGGAAGAAAGATCCATGGCATATATTTTGTATATTTAAATGTCTATCTATGCGTCTGAAGTTTGGTAGCACAAAAGTCCCTCTTTAAAACAATCATTTTAATATTGTATTCGCCAAGAAGAAAAGGTGTGTTGTTTGAAACTTCTTGTTATATTGGCTTTTCTTTGAAATTCTATTGACAGCATTGCCACAGCTGTAATTGCTGATCAAAAAAACCAAAAATAACAAATTTTAGAAGGTTTTTGTAATCTATATTGCTAAAGTTTGAGTTTGAGTAATGCTTTATCAGTAGTAGTTTCTTTTCAGCCTCTGAAATAAAGTTTTTAAATATTTTATAACTAATTAACTAATGTATATTTTGATGTCCAAACTGAGATTTCTGTAAAAGATAAAGTGTGTGTTTATATGTGTGTATGTATATTAGCATTATTGTATATGTATATATGCATATGTGTACACACATATATATGTATATATGCATGTATCCCTCTATATATACTCATAGATGTGTGCATACGTATATACCCACATACATTAAATTGGTGTGTGTTATGAATATACAGTGGCTGGAATGGGTACGCAATTGAAATGCAGATTTAAAGAGCCCCTCACAGCCGAAATGACAGAAGACATGAAAAAAACCCAGAGGCTATGAAGGAATCTTTGAATTCGTGGTACATCCAAAAGACACCAACTGTATATTCTGCTTATTCTCTTTTTTTAAAGAAAGAAAATGGTAGAAGAAAAACTCCAGAGATCTCGCAAAGTTCCAGAATCTGCTGGAAAGAAGACGACTTGTTGGTCGTGAGAAATCTGTTGAGATAACAGGTTCATTATTCAGAAAGTGTTTATGCTTTGTCTTCCTTGTTATGTGGCAAGAGAAGAATTTTTCATAACCACGTGTGAAATACTTAGCTCAACCCTTTCCCCCAACTGCACTGAGTCTCTGGTGCAAACGAAAGCCAGCGTCCAGTCAGTCTCGATAGCCCTTCTCTGCACTGGTCTCTTCCTGGAGCAATTACTTTAAAAACCCTACTACCAATGCATCGATTTTGCAGTCCAGACCCGTGGGTACGCACGGGCGCTGCAGTGCCGGGCCCTTTGGGGGAAGGCAAACGTTAATGTGAACAGTTGCGTGTTTAATAGTGTTTGTTCATATGGTGTCCTTTTCATATCAATACAGAATCGGAATAATGATCAGGGAATTGCAGCATTCTTGTCCTAAGCAGACTTGCTTGTACACTTAGCCCACCATAAAACCACTCTTCGTTTTGCTTTTATTGCTCAACACTGTTTATGTTGTCCTTCCTCGATAACTGCCCATGTGCTTCCAGACCTCCATTGTATCCCATGGAAACAATGGCTTTTTCTTTTAAAGTGCGACAGTACATGAAAAAGTAAAATATAACTTAGCACTTACCTTCAAAGCACTTTAGCAATGTGAACTAAACCTCACGCTTGCCAGAATCATTTTACAGAGGAGGGAAGTGAGGCTCAGGTGGAGTAGTTTCCAAAGGTCACGGGCAGAGCCAGAGCAAGACATGCGACCCATCCTGGCCCGCGACTGCTGGCCCACCCCATCGCCCGACTAAAAGGTGCATCATACTGCCGAGAGCGTGCCGTCAAAATGCTCTTAAACATTTTCTACATCACCTATTGTCTCAGCAGTTTCTGTGTCACAGGGTGAATGACAGTGCTTAGTTACACACGGTCATTAAAACTGTAGTCTGTATAAATATGCAATCTGTATATACATACAGATCACATATATACACACACTTACGAAGACTGTATATATGAAATTGTTTGGTATGCACTTACTTTGCTTTAAACTCCTGAGGTTAAACATTATAGTGTAGCAATTTGTGTAAAGTGCACTGTGATTTCAAGAAAGCACAGTAAAGTCACAGGTCTTGTTATTCTTGCACTAAAAATGTGTTTACGTATATTAGCCAATGTATGTCTACTTTATTGCTCCTTTTGACAAATTAAAGCAAATGGTATAAAATGGTATGGGGTTTTTTGGTTTGGATTGTTTATTTTTAAGTGGACAATGGCACTATGTTTTTAAATGACAGGGTTTTTAAATAAAATGAAATCATTCTGTGTTCATTCCAATGTAATACATTTACCAATATCTTGAAATTGAATGTCATGTTGCTTTTTTTCATATTTCGTTAGAAATTGTCAGGTATGTGCCTGAGATTGTGTAGGAGTAAGGAGTAGCTAGAGGCTAACTGTAATCATATATTATTAGCCGTTTCTATATACACAGTATAAATACATATTAATTTTCTTTTCATTTTTGTACTTGATTTTTTTAGGTAAGATGTAATTAAATGTACTTTGATACTTCTGAAGTAATAAGATGTTGTTTAGAGATCAATTCTGCTTTCTTTAGTGCATTGACAATATTTTACAATAATTTAGTGCTTATTTATTTGTGCTCCAGTGTAATTATAATAAAAAGCAATAGTTTAAAATATTTGGCTGTTCATTTTCATGTGGTGGTTTCAGCTTAGAGACGGGTTATTCACTAGGGATTAGCCAGAGATCCCTGGGAAGAGAAGTCAAGTCATAGATGTATATTTATAACATTCCCTAGGCACATTTTTAATTGCATCATTTGCTGGAGGAAATGAATGAATTGCTTTAATAGGTTAATATTTGCAAGTCATGCCTGGTTGCATCTAACGCCATGAGTGCCATCCTCAACTAAATCCTTAGGATAAGGTTTCTCTGAAGAGCAGACAGAAATTTTTCTCTAAGTACCTTTCACAGTTGGGGATGGAAGACGCTCATGTCAAAGACCCCGCTTCAAGGATCTCCATTTGCAGAATACCCGTGAATAGGAGAGGGACCCATCATAAAGCTCTTAAAAAAATCTGCTTAAAAGTGAGTATAATCTTCTGTGTTTCCAGACAGAAGCTGTACTCCCATCGGGATGTAAAACCAGAGAGGAATTCCACAGTGGGAGGAAGGGGCAGGACAGGGGCTGTGGGGGAAGACAAGGACCTGTACAACCTTGCAGATGATACTGATCTTCCAGTGCTCAATTTTTTCAATACTTTGTGGATTTTGCTGAAGTTTTGTAGCCTGGATTCTGTGACTGAGAGAACCTCCCCTCCCCTCCAATTTTTTTAAGATGACATTTTGTAATTTAAAAAGGTGGGGATGACTAAAAATGAACAGAACAAGGCTTTACAGGGATTTCTCCAGTCCTAAAAGAGGAAAAGAGAGTCTGTCAGTTTAAGAGTCAGATTGTCTGTACGCTTCAGTGGGACAGTGCCTGAAGTCTTGTGTCCTAGCTCATTTCTAAGGACTTTCCAGGATGACTTCCAACATCTACCTCACTCCCCATGCCATGCCTGACCGCTGCTGGAGGCAGCAGCACCTGAACCAGAGAAAGAGCGAAAGGGGAGGAGTGCCAAATGCAGCGGGGAGCGTAACTTTGGAGCAAATTCAGATTTTTCCCTATTTCAAATATGTGTCTTCACTTTCTTTGCCACTGCAGAAACACTTTCTATGTGCCATTGTTTCTTAGACAGAAGAGTTTTAAATTAAAAGGAGACAAGACCATAAAAAGCAATGGTTGAGTTTTACACTTGTATTTGCTCTAAGTTTATTTAAAAGTGGAAAGGTGCCTGCAGTGCTCTGTCTTGGGTCTCTGCTCCTTTTGCATTTTAAAAACCACCACAGTAACACTGGCTGGAGTTACTGCTGTTTCTCTGCCGGAGCCACTCAGAGTGACCTTAGCTGGTGCCAGAGTGGCTGCGAAGCAATTAAAGCACACAGGGGCCTGTCTTGCTTGGGAACAAGTAACCTGCCCTGAGCAAAGCCGAGAAGCCGAGCAGCTGCTGGAAGAGAGATGGGCCAACATCTCTCAGATCTATGGCCAGTGCTGACAGGGCTGGCAAGGGAACCGCAGGAAACTAAATAAAACTTACAAAAACGAAAGACAACTGAAAAGAAACACTGTTCAAAGGCAAGACTGAACACATTTGGCATTTATTTTCTAAACCTGCCAACATCTCTTTTATGGTGTGGTTTTGCCTTTAAAACAAAATTACACACCTGTCACCTTTTAATCGAGGTTTTTGGCACTGGGGTGGGTGGTGGTTTTAGTGTTCGCCCCACCTGTGGCATATTTTCATCTTCCTTTGTCCCCTTCTATCTTTGTGTCTCAATCCTTTGTTTCATGATGTGCTTTGGGAAATATATTTGTAGGTATAATGAGAGTTCCCCTGTTGTCTTTTGTTCCTGTTAACGTTGCGCTCTCCCTCCTCTGTTCTCAGCTGGCTTTATGCTCTCTAATGGTCATGAAAACATACAAAGAGAGCAGGAACCACCATCGATTTTATTTCAGGATAGCATTTATCAGTGCTGCTCTCGGTGTATACACAGCAAGCTTCATGGAGGGATTCAGAGGTAGCTGGAAGAGTTAATAAAACGCAGAGGCACTGAGCAGCTGCAGGCTGGACCACAGCTGCAACTGGTGGGCAGCAAAGCCAGGGCTGATGCCCACGTTTCTCCTGGGCCCAAACATCCTCACCCCAAATCCAACTTTGCATGGAGGAAAAGGAGTGGCGCTGGGGGAGAGGATCTCTGACTGTAGCTGGCAGGACATCAGCACCAACGAGGAGAAAATTAAGTTATGTGTTACTAAAAAAGAAGGACAAATTTTCCTATAAACCTTCTCCCTCAGCCTTGCCTCTGTCTTGCCTATCTCCTGCTCCCTGAGCAGCCCCCAGCAACAGCTTGGGAGGAGCTCTGTCTTCCTCCACAACACCCAGGGAAGCCAGCAGAGGAGACCAGGAGCTTCTCCCTAGTCCAGCAAGGTACCGGTGCAGACCAGCCCCCTTCCTGCAGCCTGCCTTGGCCCCTGGGCTGGGGGCAGTGAAATGGAGAGGGACAATGGGGGTGGCAAAACTGCTGGGAGCTCACCACAGCTGCAGAGGAGCTGGGACACCAAGAGGAGGGTGTGGAGGGCAGAATCATCCAGAAAAATGTCTGACTGCCGCTGAGGGAGGAAGTAGCTTGTGAGAAGGGAACAGACTGATGTGAGGAGCAGAAAACTCTTCTCACACCCAAGGGCCAAGCCAGCCCTCCTGAGCACGCGTGGAAAAGTGGGCAATGTCCCTGTCCCAGCTGGGAGCAGAGGGACAGGGGGAGAGGGGCTCCAGAGACAGGCTGAAACAGCAGTATTGCTGGTCAAGTTTTGGGGGGAGGACAGGCTCCTGGGGTCTGATGGCTGAGGGAGCTGCATTGCTTCTGATCTCTGGAGGCCAGCAGTACCGCATCTGCTTCTGGCATGACTCGGCCTCTAATTCAGCAGCCTCACTTTATCAAAATCCAGCAGTATATAACTGACTAGACCTTTTTACCAGGAGATACAACATAAATTTAAAAGAGAAACTGTCCCGGGTGTGAGGGCAGAGGCTGGTGGGCCACTGGCCGCCTCACCTCCATGCCTGCTCTGAGGGGCCAGGCAGGAGGCAGCTGCAGCCCGAATGCCACCTCCCTGCCCATCCCCATGTGACCACAGGGGGATCTCACCTGGAAGAAAATGGGAGGAGCAGCTCGCAGTCCCCGGGTTGATGGCCCCACCAGGAGGGCCATGTCCCCATGCCACCTTGCATGCCAAGGGTTGGGCCACACAACCCAGGGGTGAGAGAGAAATGGCTGGGAATTTGGCGGTAAATGCTAAACTCCGGTACAAGGAAGCCCCTGAGGCAGCAAGGCCAGAACACCATGACCCTGCAGTGAGCTGGGACGGGGCCCCTGACCCCTGGGGTGCTTCCCCGCCACTTTTGCAGCCAACGCCCTCCGCCCCTCAGTCAACGCCTCTCCTCTCAGGGGGCTGTATCCAGCACGGCTGCGCTGCCAGCCACCACGGGGGAGCCTCCCTCAGGGTTCGGCATCCAAGAGGCTGCACCATTCCTTTGAAGGAGGTGAGGCAGCAGCCAGATCTCTGGTCTCCAGCTGGCGAGAGCAGCACTTTGCCAGGTCCACAGCTTGGCCAGTCCAGCCCTTGCACAGGCTGAGCTCCCCAGGCTGCTCCAGTGACGCCTCTTGCTCAGGTGCTTCTGGTGGGTTTTGGGGTGACAGGCTTCATGTTGGGTCGGTCACACCTGCTGTAACCTCCCTCCCATGCGCTCGTTTCAGAGGGGCAGGGCAACATGGCAGTGCCCCATGGGGACAGAGCCCACAGCAGGCAGAGGGCTGTGGGTTCTCTCAGAGGTGCTGCTCAGGACAAGGGGAGGTCATGGGGATGCAGCTCTCCAGTACACATGACACCCACCGAAAGGTAATCTCTGACCATTTTTTCAGTAACCGCATAAAGGCCCCTGTTTGGGCAAGCAGTGGGAAGTGCCCTGGCTGTCAGTGCCCTGTAGGAGAGGAGCCTGCACTTCCTCAGCAATCGCTCTTAATTGAATGTCTCTGGGCCCACTCTCTATGACCTTATACTTTGTTTAGACATTAACACCTCTGCAAAGTGGGTGTTGAATGGTGCTGTTAGTGTCTGTAACGTTTTTACATCCACTTGAGGAGTGTAAATGATTCTACAAGGTGCAGGGCAGTGGAAAATCAGCCTTCCCCCGGCTCCAGCTGGCTGGAGAAATTCAAAGTAACTCCTGGAGAAATTCAAAATAACCCCTGTGGAATCCCGTTCCCACCAAAGAGCTCTTTTCTTTCCCAGGTTCTTCAGGGTTTTTTTGCTGTTCTTGTAAACACAACAACTGAATCTCTAGTGTGTTTATTTTTCCAGCTTAAAGAGCCTGAGGTGTCCTTGGCCAAGCAGGCAGAGGCATTCACTCTCTGCCTGGCTTTTAGGTCCATCTGCTTTTGAAAATTTCGTCACAATTTCTACTGAAGTATGTGGCCCATCCAAGAAGGCTGAAACAAGCACTTTCTTTTCCTGGCTCTTACCCTGTGTGTGAGATGTGATGGCACAAATTGTATACAGAATAAGATGACTGGATGAGTTATTCCCTGTGGTATGTGTTTGATGGGCCGGGCACTGCCTGGCTTGTTAAGTAGTACAGCAGTGAGGTCCAGGAAGGATGGTGGCACCCCGGTGTCCACTGCAGGTGGCTGTGGCAATCTGGAGTGTGCTGGTACACACCGTGTCATTGGGAACAACAGCACTGGGGAGTGGAGCCATTATCACCTCTCCATGCAAAGCTTTGTCATGATTAAATCAGGGCAGGGTGCAAGGTTGTATCTGCCCATGTCTGTGCCATCACCCCCTGGATGCTGGTTTCTGGGGTAGGCAGGAGCAGATGCTGTTCTAGACTGAATGAAGATCAAGAGGTTTCAGAGCAGTATAGACACGAGCCCTCTCTTGTGTGTTTTCCAGCAAGTCAAGCAGGAATAAAAACTGTCTTCTGACTGTCTCAGAAGAATGAGTGCACCACAAGAAAACATTTGGTCCTCCCAGTATACATTGTTGCTGTGCTGTTATAACCATATAAATTGTGGGAGTGTTGCTTCATCCTGTGAACTGTGTCAGTCAGTTTCCACACTCACCATCAGTAAGACTTCCCTGCTGTGCTTTGGCCACCTGTCTCCCTGACCATGGTGATAGAACATCTGGCCTAACTTCCTAGAAGGTATCTAATCTTGTGACTACAGAACAAGAAAGGGAATTTCCAAATTAACTGAGATCCAAGCTGTTCAGGGTACTCAAGTTTGTAAGCAATGCCACCAGCTTCAACAAGAACTAGACTTCTACCCCTTGGGCAGCAGCAGTCAGTGGGGGAAAACTTGCAATACTGTACATAGGGACAAAGGATTGAAAATCAACACCTAGAAGGGCATTTTAAGCTTACCTAAGCCCCTGAATACCCCATGTAGAGCATCTTGCAACACTTTTTTGTTTGCAGCATTACTGTGAGGAGTAGAAAGGTGCTATACTCGAAGGGAAAGCCCAGCCAGGCACCTCAACCAAACACCAGGTCAGGGCATGCCCTGCCACTGTACACGCTCCTGTGAGTGTGCGTGTGTCTTCATGTGTGACCAGGATATGGCTGTAAGCCCTTCAGAAACAGAACTGCACGTAGTTACCACAGTCAATGCTGGAATGATCTTGCTGACAGTTGTGCCAGGGATTTAGTGCTATGGACTGACAGGGACTGTGAATTTGACCAGTTATCATGCGCTTTTCCTTGTACTTTTGCTGGCATTTCATTTATCCTGGGAAGCTCCCCTTCTGCCTCATCACTCATGTCTGGTTTTGTAGACATAGAGAGAAGTACAAATCTCAGGTATGCTGTCCAAATTAATACTCTGTATGTCTGAGAAATGCTGAAAACCTTTCATAATAACATTTTTTGAAATGAGCTAAGTAACACTTCAGAATTTTTTTTTGCAAAAAGTTTCAGATTTCTTTACTTTCCATCTGGTTCGGGAATTCAAACACACGTGGTATTTTGAGACTTGGTACCAAAAGGAAATTTGGAATTTTGACAAGTTTTAATCCAAGTGAGCATAATCTAAGCATAATCTCCCCTCCAGGAACATAGAAAAGCAAATTTGAGCTCAGGCTTTCTGCACTTCCATAAGAAAGCTTTCTTACTGCCTATTTAATTTCCACAGAGATACTATTGCTTATGGTAACAGACTTCTACCACGTATAAATAACCTTTCTGTCCTCTCTCTGAGAAAGAATGAATATGTAGTGCTTTTTGCTCAGGTTTTTCTTTCTCTGTATGTCCACAAGATAAATGAATGCTCTGTCAAGTGAGGTTAGTGGGTTTAGGGGAGGGAAGGATTGTTTAGTGTCTTGGTATAGTGAAATATAGCACTTAATGTACATACTCTGCTAGTTCAAGGCATGCCTTAGGGAAGTTTTATACTGTTTCCATGAGAAACTAAATAGGAAATCAGACAAAATGCTGACTTGGGATTTTTGCTTGTGACAAAGTGTCCTCTGTCCTTCAAACTGTATCTTCACTGAAGAGTATTAGATAATACAACTGAAAAGAATAATTAATGGTACATTTACTGCTGTGCTAGCATAGAGAAATACCCTTTCAGATTTACCCTGGACTGAGAATATTTTATACACCTTTGATTTATCTTTGGGCAGACAATTATTGGCTGTCTGATACCGTCAAAGGTAAATCAAAGCCTTAATGAGGACCCAGTGTCAAGCTGTCCCACTGTATTTCAGAGAACCTTTTAAAACTTTGGAGATATTAGCCTTGAGTACTCCCTTAGCTCTCCTCCCCCTTTTAAAATCTAGTGCCATTTTCTACAATGTATACCTTATAGATGCTTTCCAGGTTCCTGCTTTTAGCTAGTTTGCTTTGGGGTTTTTGGGTTGGGTTTTGTGGGTTGAAGTCTTGTGATATGTTTTTATTCTTCTGATGCTCTCCCGTAAACCTGTAAAATAAGGAATAAATTGGCTTGCCATGACAAGGAATGGGCATATGACATATATACTCATGTATGTATGTATGTGTACCTTAAAAACAAAATGGATACCCGACTCCAAGTGCTTCTGAACAAGAAAATGAGGTCATTTGCCTTTTTGGCATTCAGGTCTTTCACATTAAGAAGGTCTCATACTACATTATGAGAGCTTCAGCTTGGAATCCTAATTGGAAGGTGTCATTTACTTTGCCATAGATTTAGGCACTTATTTACTTAGGCATGAGAGCAGCTTTCCTCTGGAGAGTAAAACATTACCTTCAGAGGGGGAAAGAAATGTCATTACACGCTCTTGTAGAATCCAGCCAGCAGTATAAACTTTAGTTTAACAAATTATAATTGCTTTAAAAGAAAATAGTTTTCAGTGTCACATTTGTCATGTGCTATTTAATTGATGTAATTCTACAAAGGAATGTGAAACTTGAAGATAGAGCCTTCTTTTAAAAACTCTTCTGAGGGGCATTAAACTCTAGTATATCTAATTAATGCTTTAAATATTCTTTCCTGTCAGTTTAATCTTTATCTATCTCTGTGCTGCCTTGTTACCTAATATTAACTGCTCATTTAAATTGATTGTTTCTGGTCTTTTCAACCGTTGATTGTTCTTTCACGGCTGAACATTTTAAAATAACACTATTGATTTTTCTTACATTATAGCCCTCCTCATAACTCTTGACTAGAGTGTCATTGTGGCCTAAGAACAGGTGGGGACACTTACCAGTGCTGCAATTACAATGAAAAATGCACCTTTAGGGCAATATTCATCCGAGTATCAGGATCTTAAAACAGTCAATTCTATGATTCTATCTTAAAACAATGTTTTGGGTTATTTTCTTTTAAAAATAGCAAAAATATTTACTCACAAAGATGAAATAGTGTGACACAGATCCTAGAATGTGCTAACTGGAATATCTTGGGTCTCCACGAGCCTCTTATTTACTGAGTTTCCACAGTTGCATGGGATCAGAGCAGGACTAAAGAATAATTTCTGTTTTCCCTTCTGCAAAAAAGCCCTCGTACTCACTTCTTCCTGTTGGGACCGTGTGCCTCCTTCATGCTCTCTATCGTCTCTTCTGGCTTTTCTATAGTCATCTATGTCTGAAACAAAAGGCATCGCAATCACTGCAGCCTGCTATTATAAAAAATGCCATGTGACCATCAAAAAGTTATAGTATCTCAGTCATTTTAGCACTTTGTAAAAAACAAAGTATTCCATGTCTTCCTACCCTTGTAGCTTACATAGTGAAAAGAAGATAGAGAACACCTGCATAGCTAATTAATGTCAGATGATTATTCCTGCCATACTTACTGGAGCAAATGATCTTTTGAAAATACAGTCAGTTTACAAGCAGAGAAGTGCCCACAAGTGTTTTGAAGAAACAGACAGCGAAGTGTGTACAGTGGATAGGGAATCAATACCACCTCTTGCACCTCTGGTAGCCCACAGCTTGCCTTTTTCATTTGGGGAAGAGGGACAATTTTAACTACAGAATGAAATACCATGTGGCCAAGGAAAACTTCTTTGCATATTATAAATATTAGGACATACTGGGAAGAGAAATGCAAAGAGTAGGAAGTGCAGTTGATCAGAAAATTCTTGCCAGAAGTCTTTTGTCTAGATATCTTTTTTGTTGATATCAAAACACGATAGAATTCTGTGTTTGTTTAAAAATATGAAGCAATTCTAGAATGATGGTGTGTCCTATGATTTATTTTGCAAGTGGAATGTTTTTTCCATTTTGAAATGCATTTTCAACATTAAGTAGGTTTTATATATTAATAAAAAACAAGTAGAGATCAACATTTTGGTGCTGTTCCAAAAGTTTAGGACTTGGGAGTAAGAAAGACTAGAAACCTTGTCCCTTTTGGAAACAAATTACAAAATTATTGTATGTTCTGCAAAGCAAAACAATCTGATAGGAATTTGGAGTGGCAGAGCATGACATACTGACACATAAACACTAGGTCAGTGGCCACAGCATGGTCTTTCAGAAGAGCTGGCTGTTGGCTTAGCGTCAATGGACAACATGAATATTTGAATATTGAGAAAACCCTAAAACAAGCCCTCAGAATCATGAAAAGCGGTTATCTCTGCAAGCACACAAAATGATGTGACTCTAAAAACCAATGCAGAAACCAATACTACGTGTCGTGGCCTGTTCCGTAAGATAGAACGTCTTGTTACGCAAGAGAGAGAGGCCATCTTTGTCAGACAGCTGTTTTCAGTCAGCTCCTTTCACTGTATTATTTCCACCTTTCGACTCAGGATGTGTTTCTGACTCTGGTCTAATGACCTCTAGAAGGCAGATGATTATTACAGATACATGACTAATCCAGAGATCATGCTGTGATGGTTATGAGAAGAGTTTGATTAAAGTCTTTGCCCGTATTGTAATTGAGATCTCTGCAGATTAGATAGTGCACCCAAAAGAAATCTATACATAATTATTTCCATGTTTTAGGAAAGTTTAAAATATTTGCATAAAAAAAGAATTAGAATTAGGAAAAGAATTCTTCATATGTCATAGATATTGAGAGTATTTTGTTGATTTCATTGTGGAAAGGATTCTCACAAGTGCATAGAGAGGAATCACCCCAGAGAGCATACTAATTTATATGCCATACACCTATAGACCACATTCCTGTCATTTCCCCTGGCCCCAAGAATGTGAAATATTGAAGAATAGACTGAATGTGCTCTAGTGGAGGAGGTAAAACTAAAAGGGAGAAAACAAACACTTACCAGTGTCATAATTAATGCAGTTAAATAACACCAGGAAAACAGCCAAAGATACTATTATAATTTAAGGCTGACACAAAGAAACTTGGCATAATTAGTAAAAAATCAAACTCTGGAGGCATTAACTGAGCAAATGGGGAAGGATTTTCAGGTCTTTTGAGCACCTGCATCACCTATATTAACTCCTGGCCCTTGTGAAACCACTCTCAAGATTACGATATCCTGGACTCATCAAGGTATGTTGTGGATACAAATATTTTTACTCTGAAAGCAATGTACAGTTTTGGTATAATTTTTTCTGTTTTTGAAAACTTGGTACTTTATTGCTGATGTTTGGTTTGGTGGAGGAGATGATTACACCAGGGTAACGCTGTTAGCACCCATCATGAGACATGATCCCTGGATCTTGGGTCTCAGCTAGGAATCTTTTGCCCTTATGACATTCCTTGCTAGCTTCAGAAAGATGGAAATGGTCATAGGAGTTGTTGGGTTTTGTATCAGCTATTAAAATCAGAATGTTGTTGTAAGGTTGTCCTGTGGTATGTGAGCTGTTCTGGTTTATTGATTGCTTGCAGATAGTGTGGTTCATCCCAGCAGGCAGCTGAGCACCACACAGTCGTTCCCCCCGCAGTGGGATGGGGGAGAGAATCGGGGGGGAAAAAAAATATTTCCTGGGTTGAGATCAAGACAGTTTAAGGACAGAAAAGGAAGGAAAAATAATGATAAAAGAATACACAAAATAAGTGATGCATAATGCAATTGCTTACGACTGCCAAACAATGCCCAGCCAGTTCCTAAGCAGTGATCGTTGCCCCCTGGCCAACTCCCCCCAGTTTCTATACTGAGCATGACATCATATGGTCTGGAATAGCCCTTGGGGCAGGTGGGGTCCGCTGTCCTGGCTGTGCCCCATCCCAGCCTCTTGTGCACCTGGCAGAGCAGGGGAAGCTGAAAAGCCCTTGACCAGGGTAAGCCCTGCTTAGCAACAACTAAACCATCAGGGTGTTATCAACATTATTGCCAAAACGCAGCACTATGCCAGCTACCAGGAAGAAAATTAAATCTACCCCAGCCAAAGCCAGGACAGCAAGGCACTGTCAGACACTTCCTTCGTGTGCATGCATCACAGAGAAACTGCATTAGAAGTAGTGATCATCGCATGTATGGCTGACCAGTCCATGGACTAAGGCTGAGCAGCAAAGACCACTGAGAAAGCATTGTTATGAAGTCTTATCTCTGTGAAAGAGTTTCTTTGTATTTCAGTGAAGAATGCTTAGCATCATCTGAGCAAGTCTTTAAACCTTTTTCCATTCAGTTGTTGTCCAAACTAACAAAGTATCATGGAAGACAAACGTCAGTTACACTAAAAGCCTCCTGAGCCTGGCCTGTATTATATCCTTGTATTTTCCTGCGGACTCTGTGAATCTCTGGAGCTTCTTTGTAAAGGGGTGAACTTTTAATTTTTTTTATTTCAGCAGCAGGCACTGCAGCAAGACCTTTGGTCATGAGCAGGGCTCCTGGTCAGATCGACTTTGGGCAGGTTACTGAAGCAGGCCTGGAAACAACTGTTGTCCCTGGGCTGCTAACAGCAAATCAAATTCCCTGCATGCTTGTGACAGTGATAGCAGGAGAGGAGTCTCACTTGGTACGAAGCTGCAGGCAGGGGGTCTGCTGCAGGCATAGAGCCAGAGGATGTGTGTGTACAGTGAGGCTAGATCAAGATGGCAACACGACTGTGAGGTGCTTCACTGGTGGTGGGTGGATGCTCATGAAGCCTTCCATAGTAATCTTTGAAATACCCTGGATTTAATTTTGGTGTCAGGCTGCTTGTTTCTGCTGAGAACAGTTTACGGCAGAGTTGTGTGTTTACAGAGAACTGTTAGGCTGCCCTTTAAAGTGTTTAAATAATATTGTATCAACATGGTGCAGACTGATATGTATCTTAGCAACTGTGTCAAGTTCATGATGGGCTAAAAATCCAAATGGGAATCAAACAATCTGGAGCCTTAGAGCTTAGAAAGCTGAGAATAAGGAGAAAATTACAAGGTTATTCTGGGCCCAACCGATGCTCTCCTTCATCTTCATACTGTGCTAATTGTAGGTTAACAAGTACCTTGAAACTATAATTAAAATGAAAGATACGCACAGTTTCTCCAAAAATTAATACCATAAAAAATGGTGTTTCAAGGCAAGAAAAAAAATTGAAATAACAGCAGTGCAATTGAAGTTTGAAAGGTGGTAAAGTCTTTAATGAAGCAAAATACACTTGCCTGTTTTTATTTACGCTTTACTCATCAGTTGGTTAAGTCCGGAAAACTCTGTATTTGAATATAATGTTGAATTGCTGTATGTTTACCCCAAGTGCTATGTGAACAAGAAGAGAGGTGCAGCTCCCTCTGTAATCATAAGCAAATACATGTCATCTACTGTGCTATTACAAAAGGACTTGCAGCTCTGAGCTGTGCAGAAACCAGCATCACAGAGAGTTTGCAAGCCTCTTGTTCCCAGACAGGTTAAGTGGGTCATAAATTGTCCCAGAGCTAGCAACAGTCACTTGGCATCACATTTCAATGATCTACATTCATGGTCACCCTGTTTATTGTGTGACGATTTCGGATCATTCCTGAACATACTGTGTGAGCTATTCTTTTTGACTTCAAGAGACTGAATTGGTACTGTCTGAAGTACCTGATATGGGTCTGCAATGTCTCTTACATTAGGGGATGAAGTTTCCTCCATAAAGCACATTTCAGCTTTCAAAATGTGTCATGCAAGAGTTGTTCAAATTTCCCAGGTACTCATTTATACAAAGATCTATGACTCAACTAATGGTTTGTATGAAGCTGGTATTTAAAGGCATTATTAGTTAAGCCTATTAAGTACCCTGAGGGTGATTATAGGTCTGAGAGTTTCTAGCTGTCAGTACTTCATCAGGACTTTAACTCATCAGAAGTCTCTGCCAGCATTCTTACAAGGCAGGACTGCACTTCCTTTGTTCATCTTTTTCCTTTCCAATAACAGATTTTGATAGTTCTCATTGATTCCTACGGGAACGGCCAAAATTTGCTGCAAGGAATAGTATGTACAAGGTTCTCAAAAGATCACAGATCCATAAAGTATCTTATTAACCAGGTGATACCATGTCTTAACTTCAGACTAATTCATAAACTCATTTGCACTTTTGCAAAGCTTCCTAGCCATGGCTGGTCTTTCTAGAGGTGTTTATGAGACAAGATAACCATGGCTTCCAAGCAAAACACATAGCAAACTGGGTGCAGGGTGAACTTTTTATGGGGTTTGATCTGTTTGGGGGTTTTTTCATTACTTAGCCAAATGAAGTTCACATAGAATTGCTGGCATTTATTCTGCATTGACTATTTGGTAAAGCCAGGACAGGTGAGTTTTCAAATGATGCAGCGGGCAAAGGGCTGTCTGTTACATAGTAGCTGTTCTGTGGAATAAGGGAAATAAAGACATTTTGCATTTTCGTATTTTTCATCTAGAAAGAGATGACCCATACAACTAATCACAAATATTTTTCTGATTGAATCTTTAAACCCACATTTGTTTAGGGAAGTGAAGCTGATTTGTTTGCATGTTATGGACTTTATGGAACATTTTCAATACAGTTCTTAAAAAATATACTGAAAGAAAAGACAGATCTAAGAGAGAATGAAGGAATGATAATGGTGCAAACTGAAACTGATGCAAAGTTTTTTTTAGGTGTTAATGGTTATGACCTTATAGTTCTTGAATACGCTGGAGAAATCACTGCAGTAAGTACCAGGGAATCTCAACAAAAAGTATGGGCCCCTGAGGTTCCATCTGGGCTTTGGGAAGGATGTGCTGTGTGAGAACAGTGTTCCATTTGGCACATGGAGATTAAAGGATCAGTTTGGTAACGTGTAGCAAGAATACAGACTTATTAAAGTGAACTTTATTCACCATGTGATGTGGAGGGGACACAAAAGGGTTATGTGGCTATGCTGCTTGTTGTACCATGTGAACCTCTGAAGAGTGGAGGTGCCAACTAATCTTGAGTTACTTTGTCCTTCACAGTTCTTGTGTCATGTCTGAGATGTAAGATTTTACTGACTCTATGCTCAGTAACGGAGTCTCCCAGCTGATGAGCTGAACCTTTCCCAGGAAACACAACATAGAGTCTAAGCATCTCTGTATTTTTAAGACACTGAGAGCATTTCACCATATGAGGTTGAGGACTTGAAGATCCCAATGGCTCCAGATGAACAACTTGAATACTGGAGTATTGGAAAGAGCAGCAGATAGCAGAAAGAACAGCAACTCCAACAGTCAGGAAGGAAGCTTATTTTTAAGAGCTATTCCTTTGGAAGCTGTTCATTTTTACTAAAAATGTAAAGTATGAAGATCTAAATAGAAAGACAGTGGAGTGATTTCTCAAAAGCTAATATTCTGTTCCTAACAAATATTAAAAAAAAAAAATTACAGTGAAATCAGCTTTATAGGATGATAAAATCATGTGGGTCTCTTCTATCGCACAAATTCTCTGAAATGATATGTCCTTTTTGGTGAATTTTTTTTTCCCATGGGAAAAGGATGATTTTACAGGAAAGAAAATATTTTCACCTCAGGAAAACTTTGCCTGAAGAGAGAAAATGAAATTGCAAAGCTTTTTTCCTCTGAATATCTTACTGGGAGATGAAGATGCTGAGTACCCTGCAGTCTCACTGCCCCTTCAGCAGCCAGCCAAGTGAGGCAATACATATCTGGGAGCTTGGCTTCTCTCTGTCAGCTTAGGCTGTTCATGTCAATTTTATTCCTGTGAAATTATCAAGATCCCTTCCAGCAGACAGCAGGAAGAGAAAACTCATCATAGTTCTTCCAAACTGTTCTTTTCCCCTAGAATTCCTTTTCCATAGAGCAAAAATCCATGTTTCTAAGTTTTTGCCCCCTCCTAGAAGGAAAGAAAGCTTTCAAAACTCTATCACCTTTTGAAGGAATTGATGTAACTTTCCCAACTATTCTACTTGAGCCATTCACTGGATGTTTGTCCAATATAAGCAACACATGGGGAGCGCTATGTGGTGAGGAGTGTCATGCTTAGTGCAGGTGAAACATTAATGTTTCAGTGGCCCTGGGCCACAGGGTCAAAGATGTTTCAGGATGAAGGAGGAAGCCTAGAAGGGCTGTAATCTCCAGTGGAGCTTCACAAACAGTATTGTGTTAAATTTTGAGAGCTGTCTAGTGAAATTCCTTTTGTTAGCCAATCCTTGTTTTTTTTTTTCCATCTGTTCTGCCCTGCTTATCTCTTCCTCTGGTTTAACTTCCCTTTCTTTCTGTCACCTTCCTCATTATTTATCACCCCCTACTTTCCTTTCCAGGAAAATTTCCTTTTTGGGGGCGAGGGACAAGGAATCTGTTGTATTCAATCACATTTCCTCTTGATAACTTTATTTTTAACCTTCATGATATCTAAAGATACTATCAAGATATGACAGGAGAACTAGACAGTGACACCAGTATTCCTTCTGGCACAGTAAAAAAATGAAATGGAATGGCACAGCTTGAATGTTTATGCCAAGGATAATTATAACAACAGCATGCACTGTCTTAAGAATAATAATATTCTCCTCTCCCTGAATGGAAAGGCAGTAATGTGAATACAATTCTATGAAATATGTGAGTTTTTTCTTTATCTAAAATATTGTGGTTTAACAGCCCTGGTGCTTTTTGCTCTTGTTGACTTGCTCCCTAATCTGTAATTAATGATGTTGATTCCTTTGAATCGATATTTACCCAATACTTTCCAAATGACTAGCAAGTTCTTGGGCCCCAAGTGGGAGTAGATCAGACTTTGCTTGAGAAATTCAGAAAGAATTATGGCATGTAGACCTTTGTCTAAGCCTGCCTGCACTCTTGCTCAGCAGGTACACATTTTTTTTAAGTCTGCCTGCCATTTTAAATGAAAATTTTTGGTGATTGCCTGTAAAATAATGATTTCCTGTGCAGTATTTCTGTTTCAGTAGAATTTCTTAGTATAGTGTAGATGGCAATCCTTTCTTCTGCTATTAGATCATTCTAGCAAGAGAGAGTTGTGGTTTTCTGTAGCCCATGATGCACTAAAATGACTTTAGGGCTTCAAAGAAATATTAATTCTCATTTCAATACTTGTGTTTGAGCATAAATCACAGTTCTGAAAGAGCTTTTATATCATACCCCTCCGTTACACTATTCGACAGTTCAGGTACGGCATAGAACTGTTATTCCATTACAACAGAATGTGTTTGTTCATATTTTCTAACTAGTCTCCCTAAGCAAAACTGCTTTTTGTGTCCATTGAATTTTTTCTTTTTAGAATAATGGCACTTTATATGACTGTTCTTCTTCCAGATGTTGTTTAACATACAGCTTCCGTCTTTTAGTTTGAGTCGTGTTGCAATGTTCTCATTTGTTTTGAGATTAGCTATGGTTACAATATTTGGCTTCAGCTTTTTGAACATGTTGTAGTTAAATAGTATTTAAATCCAAGATTAATCATGTTGTTTTTTGCCATTAGAGAAAGAGTTCCATCTGCTAAATTTAAAATTACATTGAGTAGAATAATTTCAAATATTAACAGCAAGGCATTTAAGCTTGGACTTGCTTAAATTCTCTCTATTGTTTGAAATCAAAACTCTTCTACTTCCTTTATACTTGCTGTTAAATCACAATACAATATTTAGAAGAATGTTTTGTCCAATTCCATTAGTCACAAAGATATAACAAGATGACATTCTACTTTTTCATTCAGCACCTGGAAAACTTTCATTTAAACCTGCCAAAATATATAATTTGTCATTCTTCCTGAAATGTTTCACATGCAGACAAACATGCAACAACAACACAGTTCTGCTATCCCATTGGTTACCACTTTTTCCATGCCTGGTTACTGGTCAGCCTGTGCTTGAGTAAAGGGAAATATGTGCTCAAAAAACACTTCTGAACCTCTCTCACTAGCAGCGCTAGGGCTCCAAAACAGAAATTACAATAGGAACAAAGGCCTCCCTGATTTCATGGATGCAGAAGATGTGACTAGATATTGTTCTCATCTCTCTCTCTTGTCTCTAGGTTGTGGACAAAACCACTGAGCTCTTCACCCTGGGGAGCACTGCAAGCACATAAGAAGCCATGCTGAACCTGGTGAGCCTCTTTGTAGAGGCAAGGATTAGCTGTCATGATTAATGATCTCAAAAGCTAGCTCTTATTTATTTACTTTATAGGGGCTTATGAGGAAATAACCCTCTTGGTTTTGTTTTGATTTTTTTTTTTCTGGAGTGGAAGTTGGATTGGGGGTTCCTGTCAAGCAGTTATTTTACAGTGCATTTTGTATCAATTTTCTCTGAAAACAGTAAAATCTGCCTGAAGCAAATTTCTATAAATCATGGTTATGTATTTATTGGGAAAGATTCCCAAGTGTTCTTGCAGAAACTGGAAAACTTCACCTTGAATTAAGTCTATGACCAATCAATGTCTTCTCTGAAAATATTTGTTGAGGGCAGTATTTCAGGGAGGAGAAATATGTGGTACAATACCACTACCTTTTCCTCCTCAATATTAACCTCCCTTCATGTTCTTCTCTTGTTCAGTTAGGGGATTTTAAGTCCCTGCAGTGAGAAATATCCATGACTAGAAGTGTTCCCCCTTTTTTTTCCACACTTCCCTCAGCATATGGGTATTTTTGGTTCTTATCCTAATTTCAGACTTGTTATTTCACCTCCCCTCTCTTGTTCTTTCCCACATGCTAAGGGATTAAAAAAGGAGGGGTAGTATCTGAATTCCTGAGAACAGAGATTTCAAGAGTGTATTTGATTCCTATAATGCAGAGCACTTTCATCTCCAATTAAAAGGAATAATGAATTCATCTGTTTTAAACACAAGTTCAGTCACCGAATGATTTCATTTTACCTATGCTACTGTCATTTAAAATTTTCATACAGCACTGGGTCTAATGAAAATCTCCTCTGAATGACTAGGAACTGAGTCTTAAGATGCTGAAGTTTAAAATAATAAAAAAAATATAATCTAAAAAAGTTAATTGCAAATTAGGGCATGGCTCGTAAAACTTTCTACTTCTTTTTACATGCTGCTAGTTATTTAGGAAAAAGGTGAGGAAACTTCATTCGTTATTGCATAATAACTCTTCCTGTATCTTATAAGGGATTTTTAGCATCTGATATACAAACAGGCAATAAGGTATTACCTTACTCTGACCAAATACAAGAATCGGTCAGAATTAATGTGTTCTCTTTGTGGACTTTAAGCAACACAAATATATATATTCTTTTTTCTATGCAACAGAGCAAATGTCAGGACATGTGTGGACATAAACTAAGGCAGGCTGGATGAACTATGTGTATCCTCAGAAAAAAGAAAAAAGTTTAACAGCTTAATTAAAAAAATCAGTGCAAAAATTAATCTATTAATCCCTTTCCTTAAGGTCATTGGGTTTTACAGAAACCACATAAGGCTGTAGTCACAACAGTGTTTTTATACCAAATGTGTTATACTTCAGCACTAAATAATTTCAGGTTACAACATAGATACTATTACTCAGTGAAGAAGCATTTTAAGAAAAATGTGTAGCCAAATAACGATTTTAAAAATCATAATCAGTTTTGTGTGCCTTCTCAAAATGGATAGGTAGTCTTTGGTGAGTTTCATTGTCTGTTAAAGAGGAACATGGTGCTTAGAAGAGAGAAAAAATATATACAGTGAAATTTACTGTGAGTGTGGGTGTCATAAAACTTTTTTCAGAAGAAAGTAGAGTAAGCATGAATCTAAACTGTCCCAATGCACTGCAGTGTAACTTGTTGCACCTGCTGGTACTGTTTGAACAAAATTAGCTTTAAAAAAAAAGGATCCAAAGCATTTTAACACCTATTTCACTACTACCAGGGCCAGTAAGTCAAGTCAGCAATTTGATTTCCAGATCAGAGAGGCACGTGGCCAGGCACAGACGCAAAGCAGCTCAGGCAGGGACAGGGCAGAGGGCTTGAGATGAAAAGCAGCTGGTTGAACAAAGAGGGAAAGGGCCACCATGAAGGATCTCTCAGCTGTCTCGCACAGATCTTATCCCACCTGTCCAAGATGGGTTACAGCTACCCCGTATCAGAGCTGGCCTTGAACACAGGCAGCAAAACACCTTAGAGGGGCACAGGATACCTTGACAATTAGCAAGAAATCATCTCCTGCATTGGTCAGGCTGTGACAACACCAGAAAGACAGCCTCTATCACCTTTGTTTCCAAAAAGCAAGTTCTTGCTCATGCATGCAGTCCAGTCAAGGTCCTACCACCTCTGCAGCTTCTAATCTATGACCGAACAGGTGTGATTGCACCTTTTTTTTCTCCAACCTTAATGGGAAAACACATGTTAGCTCGCTAAAGCACGCTCTTTGCTTGTTTTTGTTGTTCTGTCATTCCAGACTGTCCCAGGTGTCATGGGTGAAGGCTGTTGATGTGTTAAGAACATTTGTAAATAAGCATGGATTACGACAAAGTGTGGCAGATTTGCTGTCATTTGTGCACATACATTGTTTTGGTGATTGCTGTTGTGTTTTGATTTTCTTCTTTAATGAGGAAGTAGGAAGTATGCTGGCTGCATGCATGCGTGTGACACACCACAGGCATGTGTGGGACCAGCTAGCATGTGGAAATGCCTTCCTGCCTTTGGGAGTAACAATCAAAATTTCCAGTCTTAGGCTGAGTATTGAAAAACCTGAGTTAGGTCTGACTAAGGAGCCTCTCATCTCAGGAGAAGCAGCTCAAAGGGAATGGCCAGAGGGAATAAGCCTCACTCCAATGATTTAATTATCCTATTTCAGGAGATCTCAGCTTGCTTGTCAAACATGGGCATTTGGGTGGTTTAGAGCCTTTTAGGAGCCATTATTAGCAATTGATTGGATTTATTGTTTTCTGTCCAATTGCTACTTATTCCAGTCTTCTGTTGATTATTTAACTTACAATCAACCAGTCAATTTTGGAGTATATTTACTTCTTGATTAAAAAAAAAAAAATTAAGAAAAAGTTCCAAAATAATAGTTTGGATAAAAATGTTTTTTTCTAAATCATTTCCAGAAGCCTCAATATTAAAATCAAACCACAGCTATACATAAAAAGTATTTCTCCTTTGCTAGTTCAAATGTGCTCAAAAATTCTTTTTGCAAGCATCTAACTGTTGCTAGTTTGCAAGACCATGTTTTGTCAAAGCAATTTCCAGTAAACTTAGTGCCAGCCCCAGTTTCTGGAATGGAAACACGGGAGAATATTCATAAATAAATTACCCTTAACCTCCATTAAGCACTTGGTAAATTAAGTCCCAAGTTCACAAGGGTATTTAAAGGCAGAACTCCTGCTTGCCCAATTCTCTGAGGGAAAGTGAAACAAATGGGGGTTAAGTGCCTATTGAGAAGTTCTGGATCTGGGCCTAAGTGAAAAAGGCTTAGCTTAATTTGCCTTAGAGCTCTGCTTTTCTCTATCCCTTACCAATAACAAGATTATATTTTTAGTGTTCATATGTGGAAATTTGGCACCATGCCATTGTTTACTACTGAAGTTTAGTACTGACCAGTGAAGGGAAAAGCAAGTCATGTTGCCATTGGGACTGTGTTTACAGAGTGTAAAACTAAATTTTAAGTTCTGTTTTGTTTTTTCTCAGGCCTGATAATGGCTTGATGGCTCAGAGGAGAATTTGCTTCCTCAAAGTCTTCCAGACCACTGTAAGTCCAATACCCCTTAAAGTGGGAAATAAGCAGGAATATAAAAAAACCAAATGGAAGTGATGAAGTGAGATAGGTGTCAAATTAATGTCTTTTTGATAATTATTTTAATGAAATTTGTTGTGGTTAACAAAAACTAGGGGACATTTTCTTATTTTAATTTTACAGTCTTCAGCAATAAGTAGCCCAACCAACAGAATTTTACTTAGTCGGCGAAACAGAACCAGTGCTTTGACCCCAGCAATCCAATAATGACTGAAAAACTGCCTTAGAAGGTCAGGGAAAGATTCCCTGATCAGGAAGCTTTTCCAGGCAGGCTAAACCCAATGTTGTCACTTCCATGCTGCACTTTGCACTGCTATTTATGGATGACTAGGGTACAACTGTTGCCACCGCCAGCAAAATAACTTTCTTCAGAGACTGAAGTGCTCTTAACTGATCCTGGACTCAAACACAGAGTTGTGGGTATGTATATATATATGATTGTGATAGGTATGTGTTTGTGTAAAGATGGTGAAGAGCTGCCTTTGTTTACCCTTCCTCTTAGCAGTTTTGCTAAACATGCTGTACAGAAGTGGAGCTGCAAAGCCAGTAAGTCAATTTCCAGGAAACAGTGGCATTACACCTGTTTGCTTCTTCTCACAGAATCATTTAGGTTGGAAAAGACCTTTAAGTCCAATCGTTAACCTAGCACTGCCACGTCTACCACTAAACCATGTCCCTAAGCATCACATCTACATGACTTTTAAATACCTCCAGGGATGGGGACTCAACCACTTCCCTGGGCAGCCCATTCCAGCGCTTGACAATCCTTTCAGGGAAGAAATTTTTTCATAATATCCAAACTAAATCTCTCCTGGTGCAACTTGAGGCCATTTCCTCTTGTCCTATTGCTTATTACCTGGCAGAAGAGACTGACACCCACCTGGCTACCCCTTCCTTTCAGGTAGTTGTAGAGAGTGATAAGGTCTCCCCTGAGCCTCCTTTTCTCCAGACTAAACAACCCCAGTTCCCTCAGCTGCTCCTCATGAGACTTGTGCTCCAGCACTTCAATGAGGGGCCCCAAAGCTGAACACAGTATTTGAGGTGCAGCCTCACCAGTGCCAAATATAGGGTGACAATTGCCTCCCTAGTCTTGCTGGCCATGCTATTTCTGATACAAGCCAGGATGCTGTTGGCCACCTGGGTGCACTTTGGCCTTGGCCCATTGATCCATCCTGTCCAGATCCCTCTGTAGAGCCTTCCTACCCTCAAGCAGATCAACATTCCAACCCAGCTTGGTGTCATCGGCAAACTTACTAAGGGTGCACTCCCCTTGTCCAGATCATTGATAAAGATATCATTTCCAACTGGCCCCAGTACTGAGCCCTGGGGAATACCTGGTTGCCCTGTACATGCCACGTGATGGTACTCAAGACAATCTGCTCCATAACCTTTCCCAGCACTGAGGTCAGACTGACAGGCCTGTAGTTCCCTGGGTCCTCCTTCTGGCCCTTCTTGTAGGTGTGCATCACATTTGCTAACCTCCAGTCATCTGGGACCTCCCTGGTTAGCCAGGACTGCGGATAAAGGATGGAAAGTGACTTGTGTGTGTCTAAGTGGTGAACTCATTTCACATAGATTAAATATTAGGATATATTTGATCTCACAGCCAAATTTTCATCAAAATTAGGTGAAGACAATGGATACACTACTGAAATATAGTCAAAGCAAACTCTATAGCAACTGAGGTCTGAGTTGGATGCCTTCCATGGTTTGCTTTTTGTTGTATTGGAACTGATTGATCCCAGGGTACAGATGGATTCCTGAGCTCTAGAGGTTAGTTGCATGCCAATATTATCCTGGCATCATATCAGGAAAATAATCAACACTTAAGTTCTTTATATTTTTTTCTTAGTAGTCTTTTTTTCCTGGGTTTGAGATAATCCATCTGCTGTAACCTTAATTTCTATTGCTTTGTGGTTTATCTGAAAAATGTGATTTTTGCATCTTTATGTACCACCTTGCTCACAGGAATG
>NW_009258754.1:331177-339921 GCF_000687185.1 Egretta garzetta | reverse complement strand
TTATAGATAAAACTATTCAGTTCCTTAGGGACTAAGTGAATGTTTCTTCTTGTGCTATACTTCTATTTTATCAAGCTTGGTTTTTTTTTCTATAATAAACTACTATTCTTATACATGCTGTTAATAAATTGTTTTGAGGGGTACTGGAGGGAATATAAAAAGCTGGGGAATCTAGTATTATTTTATTTTTTTCCCCTCCATAAGCCTAGATATTTCTAAATTTATAGAATCTAAAGTATTGGCAATTTTAGGTTTTGAATGATTTTACATTCACAGAATACTCAGGATTAAGAAGATGCTAACTAAAAATGCTGCATTAAGAGAACTTCACTGCATTGTTATGCACTCAAAAATAGGGCAATTACAGCATTAAGGTTTTGTGTCTAGCTTTAAATGTGTTGCCTTTGTATTGTCATGACAATACAATCTTTAGATTCTAATAACAGGCTGCATTTAGTGCTGCTATTATATCTTAGGGGTACATATCTGACAGCATAAAACACACATCCAAACTAGAAAACAACACTTCTATTTTGTTTTTTAAAAAACTATCTGGCATTTTCATGCTCTGTCTTGAATAGTCTGAGAATTTTCAAAATCCTGGGGAAAACCCTGAGCGTGACAGAGGAGCCCTTTCCTGGCAAGGTTGGCAAGGCTGGGAGGGCATCCCCTGGCACCTTACCTCTCAGCTGTTGTCCACACTTACATCACAGACCTAAAAAATCTCAGGCAAAGTATTGTTGCAGTCACCTGTGCACTTCAAGATAAAAAAAAAACCAAAACATGCTTTTAGAAAAGTATTCAGGAATGATCTTTCAGAATTATCAGTGTTGTGTATGGTACCTGCATTATAACTGCAGCATTTGCCAAGGTTAGCCACAAAATGTCCAACATAACCATGGCTTCTGTCTTGGAAATGAAGATATCTGTGATAAATTGTTGGTAGCGGTTGACATATGATAAATTTTTCTTCATCTTCTGTTTCTTACGCTATCAAAGGATCTCTAAAGTGATGTTGTGATAAAGCTTGAGTTTTGTGTGTTCAGAGATGACAGATGTTTAAGGCATTATAAGTATTCTGTGCCATATCTTCCTGGTTATATTATCTGTCTCTTGTATAGTTCAAGGGGTAGTCATGGAGTGAAAAATTTCTTTAAGTCACTTCTGCATCATTTTTGTCCAGGGAAGGATGCTGTGTTTAAATTGCATTTAAACCCCGGCCATTAATGCTGCTACACTGCTGTTCCAGGACAGGGTCATGGGCTTCTTTCCTTTCCTGTGGCTACATGCATGTCAGCTGCCTAGAGTCCCTTGGAAAGCACCTACCTCTACCTGCTTAGAGTAGCTTTACTTAACCACAAAAAGTCTACCCATATTCACTGTAAGATCTCACTATGCAGTGAAAACAAGCTACCATATAAATAAACCTGCCTTGTTTTACATGGGCTGTATCTAACTCCCTCTTTTACTGAGCACAGATCAGAAGGAAGTCACTTAAAACCAGTGAAAACAAGACTCCCAAGTGAAATGAAATAGCCTTGGATAGGTCTTGCACAGTACAAAATACACCTTTTTACTATGCACCCTTGGGGGGCTGCAGTAAATATGTTAAATTTAATGTGGTGTTTTCATGAGCTGAAATCACAGTCCGCTGGATTTTTTGTCTGTGATCATTTAAGATTATATCATATCTGAACTTCCACTTTCAATAAGATCTGCTATTATTACTCCAGGGATGTAAGAACCAAAGAACAGTTTTTATCATAGGGTTTTTTAAAATAAATATTTGTTTTGATGTGGCTGTTTTCTTTTGCCTGACTAATCTCACTAACTGTTTAGCATCTTCTCTCATGATAAACCAATTGGTGCCAAATAGTAAATGAAGGGGATGCTGAGTTTTGGAACAGAACACATTCAGTGACTGCTAAAGACTTTATTGCTGGGGAGGGAGAAATTGCTGTTCATGAGAGAAAATCAGGGTCTTAACTCATGGGTGGCATACGCAGTGAAAACCTGGTAAGTCTACAGGGGCATACTTGCCATGTCACTAATATTCAGAGTTGGCATATTATAGCATGTGATGACAGAAGCAGGGAGAGTAACAGGGTCTACTGGCTTTGCAAGCCAGCTTGGGATGTCCATACAGTATTGGTGAGCGGAAGTGGAAGAAAATGAAAAGTGATCTTGCTATAGTAAGTTTATTTGGCAAACTTTCTCCCTCTACACCTTTCTCCAACCCATTTCACACTGTCCCTTGACCCTGTCTTAATCTCTCACTTCTCCCAGTCTTGAGTCTCCTGCATCCATTCTTTCTTCCCCTATGAATAACCAGTCAGCCAAATGGATAATCTGCTGTAGACAGATCATAATCTCTGTATGACAGCCTAGATGTGGGAAGCTGAGGTGCGTAGGAAGCAAACTATTGTCCAGAATACCTTCTGGTCAAGGTGTGAAAGAGGCTGACAACTGCCAAAATATACTTTGTTGCATTTGCTGTTACAGTGTTTAGACACTCCTCCTCCTCTCATGCATTTTCTTGGCTAGCCCCTAGCTTCTAAAGAACTTCCTGCATGGTTTCAAGCTGTGGGTATATACACTGTCTCCTTCCATGGGATGGCTCTGCAGAAGCCAAAGCATGTCCAATCACTCTCCAAACCTCCAAACAGTGTGGTGGGAGCAGGCTTTCTGAAGGATAAGTCAACTGTGGCAAAGTAGAGTGACTCAGCCATAGTTTTAACCACTAAAGGATCGTGTAGCAAAATTTTTTCAGGCAAGAAAAATGCTAGAGAGTAAATCAGATGATTTTTTAAACCACATAGCAGAATGAAAGTGGTGGTTATGATACAAGCTGTTTTATCACCCTAGCAATTTTCCAGTGGTCTCAACTATAATTTTAGTAAATCCAGCTGTGGTGTTTAGAAAAAAAAAGAGGTTTGGGGTTTTTGGTTTGGCTTTTTTAGTTTTTGTTTTCTTTAATTGACTGAGTTTTCACGTACTGTAAAAGGTCAGGGATGAATGGGAAAGGTTGATTCATTTCTCTCAGAGCTCTACCTGCCTCTTTACAAGCTGTATTTTGTTGCTACTTTGGCCTGAAGTTGGCAATTTATCTGTAACAATCTGTATCTTGTGGTCTAAATCAGCCTTATTCCAACATACAGAGGCAGGACTGGCATCTTTGAACTAGAGGCATAAAAAATAGCAAGGTTGTTCTTTTATAATCCAAGAGCATACTTTTTACAAGTCCTCTCTTTAATTGTGGTGAACATGATGGCCACCCTCCCTTCAAAGTACTCTTACAGGGAGCACATCTTTTTATTTCTGGCTGGGAAATGAGAGGGATGGCCTGGCTGGGAGCAGCATTGCTGGAACTCACCCATCTCCACCAGTGGTGGCTCCCAGATGTTTGTAAGATCATTTCTGAAGCCATGATTGTGTAAGGGAGGCAAGATCTGCGGGCAGAGTTAATAGTTTTTATTAGATTGATATTTTGGAAAAAGACAGGATTTCAGGCACCCAGCCTGTCTTCATGTCTGAAATTGTGTTCTGCACAGCCTGCCATGGCTGGTGGGCTGAGTGCCTGCAAGCTACTCTGCTTTTTTTCAGCTTTTTTTCTGTTCTACTAATCAAGGCTATTACCTTTTCCTACAAATGCTGACTTGACTATCAGATAATGTTGAGCCTTCAGCAGGTGGAAGAAACTAAACTAGTCTGGATTACTTCATCACAAACCTGAGGTGGAATAAGTCAGAGGTCGCCCATGCTGAAATATGTGTGGGTGTGTGTTCCTATCCACCTGAGCAAGTCCAGGATTTATTTCTCAGTGTATGCTCTGCCTATGACAATGATCCTGCAGGGAGACAGAAATTGAAATTCAAAGAATGAGGCCATTAGGCAATATGAACCTGGAGAGGTTTGCTAACGCAATCCTTAGCTGCTCACATACTTTTTACATGTTTTTTTTTCCCCTTCTCTTGACACTGGACATTGTTTTACAGCAGGACCCTTAGTCAATTCCTTGCTCAATCATACTGTAGCTGAACAGTGATGAAGAATGTTACAGAAGTAATGACTTGAGCATCCTTCTCTTAAAGCTCCTAATAGCTTAATCAACACCTACTAGAAACAACAATATGCATATTGCCGTGAGTTCTTCTGTATATGAATATCAAACCCAAAGTATACTTGACAAGTGCAGATGGTATAATTTTTATTGCCTGTTCTTACTCTAAAATTTTTCCCATATGATTTTTTTTTTTCCTGAACAACAAAATATAATGAAATTAGGTTGCATTGCTAATGTCTCTAATTTGGCTCTGCAGCAACCTTGTGGTGGCAGTTACCAGGTGTTTCTGCTCATGGTCAGCCTGGTCAGCCACTCCTCACTCTGGTATATAACCTTTAGGAGGTGAGAAGGATGTTTCCTGGAAGGTATTAGTTTCCTGGGTTCTTGTTTGTGCCTGTTAAAAGGCCTCTCACTAATTATTAAATGAGTCATGCAATCCTGTTGCATTACAGTATATGCACCTGTAAAATGTTCTGCCAGATAAAACAGATTCTCTCAAGTATAATTGAATGTATCAATGTCAAAGTCAGATTTGTCTGCAATGGGGTGAAAGGCTTTACATCATGTGCGACATTTATTTAAGTGCATCCACAGCTTGTGACTAAATGAACTGCACCCAGGTGTGATAAAAGTGCCAATCTCAGCACCTGGCTCTCCCCTGGAAACTTAGAGCTAGTCTTGTTAAGGGCAATGAGGCTCAGCTGTTCTGGGAGTGCTGCCTTACCCAGTCAGGTGCACAGAAGAAGCTGTGGGAGTGCATGAGGCTGTTTTTGGCTTGGTGTGAGAGTGCAGCCAACATGAGTACCTTGGAGGTGAGGAGGTCTGTGAAAGGAGCCTGGGAAAGGATTGCAGTATAGCTTAGAAGAATGATAGTACAGAGGTGGTGCTTCTCTCTAATGTGGTAAGTTAAAAATCTCCTGCTGCATTGCTAAAACAACTTTCCTTCACCTTTTAGGAAGGACAGCGGATGTGGACTGAGAACCAAGTCATTTTTTCCAGAGTAAGGGAGACTTGCCACAGAGTACCTGCAAAACTGAGAGTGAAGGTAAGTCAGAGATCGTTTAAAGTGGCTTACTTCAGGCACTCAAGATTCCTATTGAAAAAGCCAGTATTATATATAAATGTACTTAGGATTTAGTGTTTATTGGGGGACGTATGCAATCATCATCTTGGTGTCTTTTTCTCAGAATAACATTGATATATAAAGTTTTCTAGAGCAATGGTTTTTATCACTGTTACCTGTGCTTCTCAGAAGGACCCAGCCTATTTTGATTTTTCTTTCACCTTTCTGGTTCCCTGTGGTTTATTTTAGTTTAGGTTCTTCCATACTTAGTTCAGAATGCAAAGGACTCTGAAGCCATACAGTTTTAGTTAAAGTGTGTCCATTTAACAATATATATCACAAATTTAACAGGAAGTTCAGGAGATTCCTGTGCTTGAAAGAAGAGGGGGAAAAAAAAAAAGAAAAAAAAAAGTGGTGAAAACCAAACTTATTTTATGGAATGTTCTGATAGTCCTTCATAAATAAGAGCATCTCCAAAACCTTAAGCTTATATATTATTAACAGAAATAAGCTCTGAAAAGTAAGGTCTCTAATTGAACCTTCATTATCTAACCATGTGAATATAACATGGTATTTCAGAAAGCTGTTGTTCTTATTAATTTGTTGTAGTTGAAGTGAATTACTAATGTTACAGCTGTTTATACCATCACTGATCTCTCAACTGTGTGGGTTCTTCCAAGGCTCCTTTCGTCAAGACTTAATCTGTGATTTATAATTCCTAGTTATGAATCAGACTTTTGGTGGTTTCCGCATTGCATCTGGAGGAAGTGTTACTTTGTGAGCTAAAACCTTGGTTTTTTACAGCATTAGTAAATCCTAAAAGTGACTTAATAACTTTACCCAGTTTAGCATAGGACTGGGCCTATCTAGTTGCTTCCATGTGTTGCCTCTCACAACACATATTAATAAGAGGCAAACTCTCTTGTTAAAAAGAAATTTTACAGAAATTTATATTACTTTTTTGGTTGACCCTGGCTTTATAGGAGTTAATATTTTGCAAGTTTCTATAGGTTCTTACAGTTTTCTAAAAAAAAATTTAAATGTTATGAAATTTAAGGGGGTTTTGTTCAGTATCACCACTTGGTGTAATTTTTATGGGTCTTGTTTTTAAGCTTTGGGTTAAAGTAATTAAACTTAATCATAGAATGTTTGGGGTTGGAAGGGACCCCTAGAGGTCATCTAGTCCAACCCCCCTACAGGAGCAGGGACACCACTAACTAGATCAGGTTGTTCAGAGCCCCGTCCAACGTGGCCTTGAATGTTTCCAGGGATGGAGCCTCCATTACCTCTCTGGGCAACCTGTTCCAGTGTTTCACCACCCTCATTGGAAAGAATTTCTTCCTTATATCTAGTGTGAACCTACCCTGCTTCAGTTTAAAACCATTGCCTCTTGTCCTGACACAGCTGGCCCTACTAAAAAGATTTTCCCCATCTTTCCTACAGGCCCCCTTTAAGTACTGGAAGGCTGCAATCAGGTCTCCCCGCAGCCTTCTCTTCTCCAGGCTGAACAAGCCCAACTCTCTCAGCCTGTCCTCATAGGAGAGGTGCGCCAGCCCTCGGATCATTTTTGTAGCCCTCCAACAGTTCCATGTCCTTCTTGTGCTGGGGGCTCCAGAGCTGGATGCATTATTCCAGGTGAGGTCTCGCCAGAGCAGAGTAGAGGGGCAGAATCCCCTCCCTCGACCTGCTGGCCATGCTTCTCCCGATGCAGCCCAGAGTACGGTTGGCCTTCTGGGCTGCCAGCACACATTGCCGGCTCATGTCCAGCTTTTCATCCACCAGCACCCCCAAGTCCCTCTCGATCCTTTCTTCCCCCAGCCTGTATTGGTACTGGGGGTTACCCCGACCCAGGTACAGGACCTTGCACTTGGCCTTGTTGAACCTCATTAAGTTCACACAGGCCCACCTCTCCAGCCTGTCCAGGTCTCTCTGGATGACATCCTGTCCTTCTGGTGTGTCAACTGCACCACTCAGCTTGGTGTCATCCGCAAACTTGCTGAGGGTGCACGCTTTATGAAAGTCCTCAGTGCAAAAGCAGAGCATCTAGCAGTTTTCATGCTATAAATATCAGTGCAACTTGCACTGAAAGACCTCTAGATAAAGATATGGTTCATCCTGGGCTGTGTATCAGTCTAACGGGCAGGAAAAATGAACCCACCTCCTGTCTCCACCAGTGCCCCTGCTCCTCAATATCCTGGGTGTAATAAAACAGTAAGAATGACACCTTGCCTTGCTTTGTAAAATATTGTCAAATACATGACTGCAAGTCTTCTGTAAGAACTGAAATTACTTTCTAATGTTTCATATGCATATTCATAAGAACAAGCCACTAATAGTAAAAGTAGCTGAATTACGTAGGATGTAATACATGGAAACTCGAGAGTCACACTTATGTTTTGCTGTCACCTGGTAAAACTTCTGCACAAGTCTGAAGAAATGATGACTGAATTATCTTCTATTTCAAAACTCCTAAATGATTCTGGAAAAGACACAAGTTCATTGAGATCCCCACAGTAAAAGAAAGGAGCCTGGAACGGTAGAAGTGGCAAACATACAGACATTATCAGCACAAAATAACTGAATTGAAAGAGATTAGTAGGAAAATTAGGTAGGATTGAGAACTCAGTATTAGGTTGTTTTGAAGGAAGTATTCAAATAACAAATTTTCTCTTGCTAATGAGTGCAGGTCATTTCCAGTCACAAGAATAAGATTGTACTGATGTGTTTGGTCCTTTTATTTTAAAACATGTTAAAACATGTATTGAGATTACCAAATGTTGGGCTTGACATGACCACATTCTTTTTTTTTTTTTTTTTTTTTTTTGGTGCATGAATGAATAATGGAACAGGAAATGTGAATGTTAAGCCAAGCTCAAAACTACAGTATGGAAATGAACCTTATAGCAGAAAGATAACATACATGAGGTCTCAAACAGGTAATCATTAGCTGGTAAATACAGTTCCTAGTGCTATGCTGACCTCCACAGTAGCTTTATGCTTATGTTTCTTCACCTGGAGCAGAGAGGGCCAGAACAAAGGAGGAAGACTAGGTCTCTTTTGTACTGATACCTTACATTTTCACCTAGATGCCTAATGTCCTGCCAGTAGCATTGCTGAAACTGTATTTCAGAAAGGCAGAGGCATCTGCTAGAGCAAGTCTTTGGCCTATATATTTCCCAGTCCCTTGTACACAGGGGTACTCTTTAGCAGAAAGCTGAAATCTGTGATAGTTGTGCAATGCCTTAAACATAAACAAATGCCTTCCTAACTCTGATGCCTGAGGCATGGGTTTCATTAAACACATCATCTTCACAGTGTGCCTAGCTTCTAATTGTTAATGCTAGTAACCTGGATTTTTAATGAGAGCCTTGAACTTGGTTGCCCTGGATCTTGACCTAGTATTGTTTCAGTCTTAGAATCATAGAATGTTTTGGGTTGGAAGGGACCCCTAGAGGTCATCTAGTCCAACCCCCCCGCAGGAGCAGGGACACCACTAACTAGATCAGGTTGCTCAGAGCCCCGTCCAACCTGGCCTTGAGTGTTTCCAGGGATGGGGCCTCCACTACCTCTCTGGGCAACCTGTTCCAGTGTTTCACCACCCTCATTGTAAAGAATTTC
>NW_009258754.1:314512-330203 GCF_000687185.1 Egretta garzetta | reverse complement strand
AGGTCGGTAGTTCCCAGGGTCTTCCTTTCTACCCTTTTTGAAAATGAGTACAATGTTTCCCGTCTTTCAGTCACCAGGGACTTCACCTGACTGCCATGACTTTTCAAATATCATAGAAATCCCCTAACCATGTTTGCTCTAATATTTGCCTTATCAATAAAAGAAGCAACCATCTTGGGTGGCCATGAATCTGGTATGTGATATAATGCTAAGACTGTAAAGTAGGCAACAAGACAACATGCCTCAATGCATATTAGGAGTTTGGTTAAACAAAGCATGCAGAAAAAGTATGTCACATGTCTATAAGATAACTTTGGTTTTCCCTCATGATTCTCTACTGCTGTTTTTTTTCCCAAATGCAATACAGTTGCCTTGGATCCTGAAGTCCAAGTTACAAAATTTAAAGAGCTCAGTATCAAACATTTGTTGTTAATCAGACAGCATGAATGCTTTATAAGTTTTGAATTGAATTTTTCTCTCTGCTTGTATGAGACTAACAACTCCTGTGTCCACAAGGTACACATACAACTCATTTTTTCAGAAATAGCTGGGTATAGTAATTGGTTTGGCCTAGGCATAGAATTGGTGCACAGGCCAAAGGAAGGCTTTCTGCATATTCAATCCTCCCCATTTAAAAAAAAAAAACCAAAAATAAAAGCCACTTCAGCTGGAATAGATATTTACCTGCACACATATGTGCGTTTATAAATGCACGTATATGCACACACAACGCATAATCAGTTCAAGAGAAATTGGTGAGCTTCCCAATAGAACCAGAGAGAAGAAAAAGTGCAAAGTAGGGTACACAAATCTGTGGGGAGTTGAGAAGTGACTGCTTTCTTCAGTTTCCTGGGAGACATCTTGACATAGAAACAGAAGAGATCCTGGCTCAAGCCAAGGAATGGGTTATTGGGTGCTCTTTGGATTGCTTGTTCCCACGCATAAACTTTCAGAAGTTTTGGGGCTTATTTAACTGTCTGCCACTTCTAAACAGGATCAAGTAGAACTAATTACTTGTTTATATTTATTTATTTTCCAACAATACAGACCTCGTTGGCAAACAACTTCTTTCCTCTCAAAACTGACTTTGTAAGTGTGGATGAAAAATGTCAGAAGTTTGTGGTTTTGTTGTTAGGGGGATTTATTTTTTTTTTAGGGTTCTGGGAACTGAAATGTAGCCTAAAGCTAAAAATGAAACACCCAAATATTAAGTTTAGATAAAATCAGACATTCTAAAAATACTTGAAGTTTGTCTCATTTCTGTTAAGTAAAGGGTAGTCACAAGAAATTCCTGTGTTTGATACAAACTGAATCCTGGCTTCAGTTGTGTCCAGACTTGGGATATCACTTGATTCTGATAATGTAAAAATGCAACAAACTTTTCTGAACTGAGTTGTGAAAGAAACATAGAAAATTATATTGATACTGAAAAAAATCAGGCTTCACCATAGATGAAGGCAGTACAGTAGGTTAAGCTGTAACTATTAAAGCTGAATGTTTTTAAATCCAGGATCAGGTATTTTTCATCCTGTCAGTGGGAATTACGTACCAAGATACCTATACACATCTGTACTTGCTTATGTGTTTTTAATTACTCTAATGTTATAAAGGTATTCTATTTACGTAATCTGTCCTATTTTCACGAGGACATAGGTTCGTGCAGGTTTTATCACTAAGCATGAGCATCCATGTAGTAAGTAAGAAGCAGTCTTCTTGGAGGTGTAGAATTGATGTGGCCCCTTTTGGTAAGAAATTTCAGAAAGGATGCATTAAAAATAAGAATAAGTGCAGAGAACTACAAAATTAATTAGAGTACAGGGACATGCTGTATGTTGAAAGATGTCTACTTGGTCTATTGGCTTCTCCAAGTGTGGGAAAAATAATAAACAGCTCTTGCATTCAACTGGAAATAGCATAGAGAAATCCAACGGCAAAAAGTGAAGCTATGTAAATTCAGACTAGTGATAAGGCAGTCTCTTATCAGTAAGGGTTATTCATCACTGGAACAACTTACCTAGACATGTAATGGTTTCACCTCCATGTTGAGTATTTAAGGGATGACTGAAGATCTTTTTAAAAGAGATGCTGTAACTCAAACACAAATTATGGTCTTGAAGCATAAATTATTGGGTGAGGTTCATTGGCTTGTGTTATGCAGCGGGTCAGACTGTACTATCATCCCTTTTGGCCTTACTGTCTATGACTAAGTAGCTGTCAACAGGATTATGTGGAGGTATAAATCTGTCTTAGATGAATACCCTTATTGAGCTTGATGAATTTTGTGTATACACTTTATGGATCAGGCAAACAAAATAGTCTCCATGAGCAGTTGACCGGCACTGCATGTAGGAAAACTTCAGTCTTGTGCATTTTCTAAACCCCTCCTGTAGTCAATCCCAATTCCTTAGAACAGTAATGGTAGGAAAATATCTCTGTTATTACCAGCCTTGTTTGTTTAATTCCACTGAACTATCTAGTGAAATCCTAGCGAGGCTGCTGGCATATTTACAGCATCTGCTAAACTATTGCAGGATGATGGAATCTGAAGGACAGCTTATGATATCAGTAAAAACACCAGATGTTATATGCAGGCAAATGTAATTAATTAACTGACATCAGTTACAATTGATTGTTAGTGTAATAGCCCCAGTTTGCAGATGCTTTAATAATGGGTAATGCATAAATATCCTTACTGAAGTCAGTGGGGTTATTCACATTGTCTAGTAACTTCCAGTTTCTTATCCTATCTAACCTAAAGTATCAGATCCTATATAAGCTTGTGCAGATTTGCATCCCCCTGCTGTATGTTTAACAGCCTATCTTATCCGACTCCCAACATTGGTACAAAAAATTCCAGTGCTAGTGGTGATGCTTCTGAAATCAGAAGTCAATTGTATCTGTATTCAAGCATAAGCAAGGAGTACAAGGAATACTGCCTCTTAATGCATGAGAGAGCAGCAGATTTCACCAGCTAAAGATAGAGATCTCTTTAGTGAAAGAATTGTTGGCCTTGAGTGTGACTTTTTTTTAAAGGATCTCAAAGGACATCATGTTCTCTTCAAGGTCAAACTGACATGAGTAAAAAAAGTCTAGATGAGTTACAGAAAAAAACCTATTGTGCTCTCTGTACGGACTCCTTAAAGGAGCATGCCAGGTTTGACATCATTGAATTCAAAACAAAATCTGACTCTTATTAACTGTAATTAAAATGTTATTTGTGTCAGCTAAGTACATAATGCCCTTAAAAGATCATTATCTTGGGATCTGTCAAGGTTGAACTGTCTCTATAGCAAAATCTGAGAGCATATTTCAAAACTTATTGGAACCCACTGAAAAACCCATTAAATCCTAGTAATCCAACACAAACTGATTGTGAAATTCCACTTAAAATAAGTGGGTTTTTTTCTCTAAAATTACTGTATTGTAGCTGGAGTAGTATGCTCTGGTTTAATTTGTGACTAACAATTCTGTATTTGATAGCTATATGTGGGATGGTCATACAGGCTACAGAACAGTCTTAGTTTAGTGTGTTCCTCTAAGGGTGGATTTAAATAAACTTCCCAACAAAGCTGGTGTGGCCCCAGCTGTCCCTCCTCCGCAGGGTGATGCTCCCTTTTCTCCGTGGTGCTTGCAAGAAGGAACCCAGTGTTAGTCAGTGGAGAAGGCAGGAATGGGGTTACCGTGCTCACCTGCGAAAGCAGAGATAGCAGCAGTTGCCATTCCCAAGGGCATGCTGTGAGCCCTTCTGCTGCATTGTGCATGTCACACGTACAGATCTTGGTACCTCAGGGCATGGCTGGAGACAAACAAGGTTCAGAGGCAGGCAGGTAGGTCTTGCTTTGTGACTTGAGGACTGCCTCAGCTGCTGGACATCTGCACAGCCTGGATGTATCCCTGCCAATGCTTGCATTGTGTTCAGGTAGCATTTCTTGACAGGAGAGAGAAAACCAGATGGGCAGTGCCATTAACATCACTGGTGGGATGGGGTGTGATAGTGCCTGACCCAGTGGTGGCATCATGCCTGTGGGTACTCAAGGGTGCATTTGAGCTGTTCTTGTCTCAACCATTGCAGGTGTGAATAGCCTCTGACATGGTTCCCATTGTTACCTGGCTTGGTTTTATAAACAAGGGTAAAATTCTTTAGTCTTATATAAATCCTGTTTTTTTCAGGCTGATCTGTAATCTGCAGTTCATCTCAATGAAAGCTGAGATCAATTTATATCTATTTAAGGCCAATTCTGAGTGCATTCCTCACACATTTTTCTTTCACTTTCTTCAAGAACTGTTGTGAAATTTTCTGTAACTAATTTAAAAGCAATAACTGCATTGCTAGATGGCGTTCAAATGTTCTTGAAAAGCTTAGGAACAGTGATCAGTTCCTGCAGCAGTGTTAGAACATTAGCCAGGGCTTTTTATTGAAACAACACAGTGTCTTCTTGGACTGGACTGTGGCATGCTCATTTATTTCACAATGGAACGTGGCATTTGAGAACAGACACAGTGCTGCAAAAGACAGGTTTCCTAATTAACTATTCTCTCTAAACCCTGCAGTAGGATCCTAGTCATGGCTTGTGGCAGCACTCTAATGTGTAGTTTTGGCAGGCTAAAGTTGTCTGTGGGAACAGTCAGAAAAGCAGTTTTACTGTGGATGAGCCCTTTTGCCATAGGAAGGAAATGATCAGTAAGTCTCGAGTCAAGAAGAAGAATGTACAGGTGGCTGTACATTCTTAAAGTACTCTCATGGCACTCAAAGTTTTCAGTGAAAACTTTTTTTAATAATGCACAGTCTCTTTCCTATTTTCTTTTAAAATCCTAGTTAAGCATTGTAAGAATTGGAACAACTTAAAGGATTGAAATTGTATTTGAAAAGCTGGCTAACGTGGATTTGATATCTTTTCATGTAACTGAAATAGTTACCTGCAGATAGTGACAAGTGTTCAGAAATGCAAACCAGATTGAGGCAAACAAAGCATCATTGTGGAATTTGAGGTAAATAGAATGACATTTGGCATAAATGAGCTATTTCTAGAAAAAGCAATTATTGAGCCTCGCTTTTTCTAATAACTTTTTATTAAACTCATTCTTATAGATGGAAAAAAATCTTTGCATAGTACATAATCATTCTCAGAAGAGATTATATCACAAGTGTATTTAATAATGCTTATTGTTGCATTATGCATTTGGAGGACAAATGGTCCTTTGTAATGAGTTTCCACAACATCTAGTGCAGCAAGACAGGGCAGGTTTGCAATGTTGAAGTGAATGAAGGTGAAAGACACTATTAAAGAAAAAAAACTTGATCAGTGAGTATATGATCCTTGGTTCCACACTTAATTATGTTCATGATCACTTCCTTACCTGTTCTATGGAGAGATGGGGGGGAGGAACAGTTATATTTTCTCTTCCAAAATGGTTGTGGAGCAGGTAATCATATTACCTCTTGTTGTTGTCAAACTTTTGCTGTAATGGGTCTCGGTGCCCACTTTAAAGAAACAAAGCAAATGCATGGGTTAGTTTAGCTTCTTGAAAGATAAAGTCCCTGATAAAATAAGGACTGAAATGAAATGTCATGCAATCTAGTTAAGAAACAATCTGTAGAAACACAGACTTACAGCCACTGAAGCCAAGGGTAGCATGTCAGTTTTATCTCTGCAGAAGGCAGATCAGGCAGCTAGTCTTTAGATGCAGAAGGTTAATTTTGCATTACTGTGGTTATGTAGAAATTTGGTGAGAATAAGATAAAGGTCTGAGCTGCCAATTTAAACAGAGCAGATATCCAAAAGATGTCATTGTTACTTGAAGTTATTTGCTACTTTTTAAAAATAGTTCAACGCTGTTTGCTTGATGACTGCGAAGGAATGTTCCCACTTAGCACCCATACCCATGTGTACAATTTTTCTCTAGATTAATAACGTTTGGAGGAATAAATCTTCTCATTTGAAAACTTCAACATAAATTAAGCTAAAAGTCATGATTAAAAAAGTTTCCTATTTAGCAAATATTTTGATGTTGAGTCACAGTGTTGCACAACTGGGCAATAGGAAGACAAAAAAGTATTACCCACTTTTATTTCACCTCAAACTTTTTTTTTCCAGCAAGAGTGAAACTTGTGGCTTTCCTATACAGCCTGAGTAATTGGGCTGCATTGTGCAATCATAACACTCTATGGCTGTAACTGGGGCAGAAGGTAATTGCTTATACAGCTTTTGGAGAGGTGGTAAGGACAAAGAAAGTCTGTCTTTAGAGGACTTCACCAGACTGCAGGTTAGCACTTTCAGAAAGGGATGACAAGAGCAAGGAACATAGTGTCTTTCTTTTAAAATATAAATAAAAATGAAAAATATATATTTAAAGAAATATACAGATGAGAATTTTGTTTCTTTTCTAAACTCAATTAGCTATGTAATCTGATTATGCACTTTCAAAAGCTGTTTCATCTAGGCATATGCACCTTTACACTTCAAAATACCAAAGTCCTGCTTGGATGATTTGGGTTCCTTGTTTTTTGTCTCCTAAATGTTAAAGTCCTGTTTGAAAATAGGATATAGGTATGCTGTGGGAATTACCTCCAAATTCTACTTGTGACACTTAGAAAGCAATGGGCTTTTTAAATTATTCTTTGTATGATCATTGTTTTTAAAACTAAGTTTTTTAACAGCTGGGGAGTGTTGGTTTCTTTCCTTGTCCAAACAGGATATTGTGTGTGCGTATGTGTGTATATGTCCCATAAATCGCGTCTTCCAGCTCTGATGTCCCTCTACTTAACAGTTAGTAATTTTTGTATAAAGACGATTTCCAGCAGAACATCTTCTGGCAGTCTCTAAGTCTCCTAATTATTATGTAGATGATTTTGAAGGTTGCATAAATATACACTATGAACAGAAAAACACTTGCATGAGAAGTTCTGAGGAAAAGAGGTGAAGGGAGTAATGGAGGTAATTTCCAAGGAAAACTTTTGCCTATTTGGGGTGGGGTTTAACTCTTGCCTGAAAACCAGGAATTGATCATCTAGGAGCTGTCATATGAGCTTCTCAAGTTCCCGTGTCTGGGCTTAGTGTGATGTGGGATGTGTTTCCCTGCAAAATGGATGCAAGTGGCATCCACCTCATAAACCAGATGACACTGCAGCCATGTTAAAATGATTTTAAAATCTTTGGCTGAAATCTGGATACTATCAATGTATACAAAATACTGCATGGCATGCAGGTTTCTTTCATGCAAAAAAGGCAAGAAAAGCCCAGTTTTCCATCAAAAATATTTTTTAAAAATTTACTTTGCTAATTGCAAATCGTGGTACAAATTACTATAAAAATTCTACACGCTTTATCAGGTATAAGTAAAAGCATTTATCTTCCATTGCATGCTTATCTACTGAAGATTAATTTTATAGCTTTTGTGTCTAATTCATTGGAATGGTCTAATATGGTAATACTCATTATGAAATTACCTGTTCTGCTAGAACCATTAAAACAGAATTTCTCATCACTTTATAACGACTACCCTGGTCTGAAGGGCAGAGCTTATGGGTTTTTTTCCTTCTGAAGCAGGTCACAAGGCAACAGCTGACATGTTTTGTGTAATTAGACCAAACAGAAGTCAGCATGAGGAGGGAGGAATCTTTCTCATGGCTTGTTGCTGTTGTAATCCTACAGATCAATACCTTGTAGCTAAACATGCTGTTGTTTTCAGGCCAGTAATGAGCAATTGTACAATGTATTCTGTAAGGTGAAGTAGAAAATATAAGGAATCGGGGTTCAAGCAGTAGAAGAATGAAAATCTTCAAAAGAGTTGGAGAGGAAATATCAATAAATATCTACCTGAGGTCTAATTTTCAGAACAGCAGCAGAAACACAAGAGGGCTAGTATTAAAAACTCACCTTCTCTATATGACACATGTTTATCAGCAAGAACCACCCTCCTTTCCCAAGGTGGGATCAGCTGAGCGTCCACTGTTTCTGCCCATGTTTCTTTGCTGTAAAACCTTGCAGTGAAGGTCACTTCAGTCCCTGCTGGCTGCCCACTCCTGCACTTCTGAACTTTGCCTTTGGACAGCTTTTCCTTGTGTTCTTTGCTGTAATTTCTATCAGCTGAAGCCTTTTAGCCCCTAAACCTATCTACCATAGGAATGGAAAGACTTCCTTTCTTGCCACAGTGCACCATGTCTGTCCTTCAGCATCTTTTTTTAAGATTAAACAATTCCAGTTCACTCATTGTTTCCTCATACCCTGTATATTCTAGGCCTTGATTACTTCTCATTGCTTTGTCTCTGTTAAAACATCTGTTGATATAACTGAGTACAGTTGCAATAGCATTCATTTTAGGAAGTATCTAGAAGTTTTACAGCTAATGATATGAATCTTTAGGCACAGTGATGGATGTTTTTAACAACAGCATTTGCTTACTGTGACTGACTTACTGTAAGTCCTTACAACCAGTTCTGTATGACTTTATGCAAGGGCCTGAACTTACTGGCACTAAGAGGAGAGTTCAACCTTCCTCTGAAGCAGCAGGTGCTAGCTACAACTACAAGGTGTGAAGCAAAGCCTAAGCAATAGTTTAATGTGAGTCAGTAAAAGCCATTTCCAGCATGGTTAGGTTTTGCTAATACCTACTGCAAATTTTTAATTGCACAAATAAATCACCTAATCTGAGACTGTTTCTTTAGGGCTCTCTTCTCCCCTAACTTTTAGTTTAGCAAAAACAGTCCAGTATGCTAAAACACAAATTAAAAGGCTTTCCATTTTCTGAATGAGTTGCTGTCAGTTTCTAAAATCAAGGGCAAAACCATAACAAGAACCGAAGGCAGATTACAAATATCATCTCCCATGTTAAAGTAAAAATACTTTGTTCTTAGATTCAAAATATTGAATTTCACAAACTACTAGTTGTAGCTTATGTTATGTACAGACAGGCTGACTGTGTATGCTTGTCTAAAATATTTCCATGTGTTTCTAGTGAGGTGATAGAGTGATATGTGTACTAATAGTATGCTGGGGGAGGGGGGGGGGGGGGGGGGGGGGAATCTAATGACACCATCTAAATGTTCTTACACTTGGCAAACAGGTATTGTATTATAGATTAAATTTGCTGGAAAGCTTACGTAAATCATGTAATTTGGCTTCCTAATTGAAGTGATTTTAAAAATTGCACTGATGTGTGAGAAGAACTGGATTCTGTTCAGCTACTGAGAATATTGTATCAAATAACCTGCTTCACACTAAGTTTAAAAACACCAAATCTGAGTAATGTTAAATTTGGTAAAGGTACTGCTAGTTGTACAGCTGTGTCTGTTAAAAGTTGCCTCGGTAAAATGGCTTGGATCATTTAAGAAAAATGAAACGGATGTAGTCCAAAAAAGCCAAAGGCATGACAGGCTGTGGGTGAATAGATAGAGCCAATTCTGGTTCTTGAATATGCTTGTGACTTCCGGTCAAGCACATTAGGGATCAGAATTTTGGCCAAATAGTAAGTATTTAACTAGAAAATTGGATATAAAGAGGTATGAAAATAACAAAAGAACAGCTGGCAAACACATTCTGTAAAACAAATTGAAAATGAAGTTGAAGACAATGCACTTGAACAAAAAACCTGAATTCTTGCATTTGTTTCTTGAGGCTGTTTTTTTAAAGGAAATTTGAGCAGAGTGGAAAAATATACCCTTAAACACTTTCAGGAGGAGGGTGATGTCATTACTGCAATTCAGCTAAATCAGTATAGCTGATTCAAATATCAAGCTTCCAGGATGTGAAGTGTACTGTGAGAATAGGCCTACAGAAAAGGAAGACATTGAGAAGAAATTGGAAATGGAAAGTGCAAGTCTGTTATGTAAATGGTTTGCACAGACTACTTACTATAATAGCAGGCATTCGCTGCTTAACAGCAAAAAAACCCAGTAGTATTGTTAAAAATTGTTATAGATCTTGAGGGTAGGATGAAAAAGATCAGTTGGCTGACAGTGGTATATAAAATGGTTTGAACAATAATTGTAGGAGAGGTCCATTATCCTGACAATACTTACAAGGAAAGAAGAGACCAGGAGTGAAAAGAATTAGTGCTAAGATGCCCTGTTTTTATCAACCAATGAGGCTACATAAATAATTTTTTTTTGGTCACTTTCATAGAGAATATAGCAGTCAGTGCTTTAAGACAAAATGGAAGATTGTCACTCTTGATTGGCCTCCTTGTATTCAAAAAAACTTCTGAAAATCAGAGTAGATCTATGTTATGATTGTTCTTTCCATGCTTTCAACCAAGAAGGCAAAATAGTCCCAAGGAAATACAAAGAGATTGGCTATCATTGATTTAGTACAAAGCAAGGTTTGCGCAGAGCAGTAGCATCTCTTGTTAGACCAACTTATTCAGTATACAGGAATGTCCTATTTTAAGCAATTTGCAAGTGAGGTTATTTTGTTGATCTGCTGCACTTGTATCCAGTGGACTTGGACATATCACAAGGAATCTCTCTTAAAGCCTAGCGAGAACTTTGTAAGTGAAAGAGAATGCCACTTGCCTGACTTGTTACATTTTCCTACTTTATTTTCCTGCTTTGGCACACACTGAGTGCTAGAGATACCTCCTCACAGGTATCTTGTGCCGGTGTCCACATGGCTTACACAAGGGATGAAGGTGTCCCAAGAAAGTCTAGACAACATTTGATCATGTATCGGACTCCTGCCTTCTGACAGTCATTGACTACTCAGGAATAAAACACACTATTGTGTTCATGTATAGAAGAGGTCCTGTATTTGCAATTTGTCTGCTAGGAGACTAGTGCCTGATACCTGTTAAAGTAATTTCTCATCCTAGCAGCGTTTATCCCTTCACTATCTTCAAAGTAAATTCCTTGGGAAAAGGGAGTACTAGTATTTCTTTCTGAGGCATTCCACTACTTTGTTCAACCAGGAGATGGGTTTGTGCATCATGAAGCACATGTGTGGCATTCATTCAGCTCCTTGCTGTTGGTAAGCAAGGGGGATGGATGTTGCATGTATCCTCTGGTTGGTCTAGGGGAAAAAGAACACACTTGTGCTTAGGAACACTGCAAGTTGAAAGCCTGAACTTGGATTCCTCTTGCCATGTGGAGGCACATAACAGAACTTCTGAGCTTTCTGTGCTTCCCCCCAGGAACCTGCCTCCCACAGCCTCTTGGAAGAAACTTGATAGTATTCACAAAGCCTCTTTTTTGCAAACTGTTTTGTTAAAGTTAAGTTACATATTTTCAAAAATTATTATTTGAGATGGTGCTATTTTTTATTTTTAATATGCAAGAGTTTAGTTGGACAATTTCATGGAGGAAAGGTTCATATCCATTTAAATGACTGGTTCAAAGAGAAAGGGAGAAATTAATATGCAGTAGGGATGTGTTTGTAGGTTTTTTTTAAATACTGTATGATAATCTTTTCATTATGGGACACAGACTCTTGACACTTTTCCATAATGTGAAGGTGTAACTGAAGAGGTTAAGGGATTTGCCTGAATCAGAAGGAAATTCAAATTACTAAACATTAAAAACAAGAGAAATATTCAATGAACCTGCTTTATTTCCATTTGAATAATTTTAAATAAAGTGTGGATGTTCAAAACTTACAGCACCTACTTCATGTGTCCTTTTGACCTGGCTGAATCCAGAACAGCCCTACTGGTTTAAGTTAATGGTCCCTCTGAACGAATATCTTGCCTTTGACAGCAGCCAGCCAGCAGCACATGCTGAGGCAAGGAACAAGGCAAACATATAGTGATCCTTGGTGTGTAGACTACTAGGTTTTGGTAATCTGTAGTCTTCTTAAGACTAAGAATTCATTTGCACCAATGTTTTTAATAACCCTTTTAGGTATTTTTCATGAACTTGTATAAATGATGTAGAAGGTAATGCTCATTTGTTTCTCTGTTGGTATTCGATGCTTCCAATAGTGGTGTTTTGCAACTTTAGCTGCCTTGCATGGTGCTTCCTTTGTTTTTATTTCCGAGTTTACCGCTCGGTATTTTCATGGCTAATTTTTGGTAGTCAGGTGTTAACTTTATCCACCCCTTTGATATTTGAAAGACCCATTACATCCCTGGCACCCTCTTCCAGCTGTTCTACCAGAGTTCTACATTGCTTAATCTCTCTTCACATGGAGGCTGTTAGGATTCTCAGATTATCCTCATTGCTCTTTTGTAGTCTTTTCCTCCTCTGAGGTAAGGTGACCATAACTACAAGTATAAAGGAGTGGCTGCACCATTAGCATAGCAATGCAATGGCATTTTCTGTTTAGGCTCATTACCCTTCCAATCGTGCTTTCACATCCTTTTGCCACTTTGAGTGCTGCTGAGCATCAAGCTGCATTTTCCACACAACTATCTACACAGAACCAATGTAATTTTCATGTTATAGCTAATTAAGCAATTATGAATTCTAATGTATTTGGGGTTATTTTCCTTGCATATGCAATTTTACTTTGAAGTTCACTTATGACTTTATTGCTTGTTTGATATCACAAAATCATTCTGTAATTTTTCAGTCATGTTGACACCTGCCTAATTATTTTGTAGAATAACTTTTCTCATTCTTGAACAATTTTTTTTTTCCTGAGAGGATTTTGTGTAGATCCTCTGGCAGTTCAGTTTCCTTTAGAGCCCTTAATGCTACTTGCAGTTTCAAAGGGACTATGAGATGATGACTTTATATCACTTGCTCAATACTCTCTTCAGGTAACTCTTAGATTTGGGCAGTATGATGTGCCTTTGTACAAAGCATTCTCAGCTCTTGCCCATCACGTAGTGTGTTAACTATTTTTATTCTTTATTATTGTTTCAACCCTCCCCAAATCTATACAGGAGGGCATTGGCTGTCTGAGAACCAGTATACTGTGCAGACAACAGAGACAACCAGTGCATCAGCAGTCCTTGATGTTCAGAGTAGGAACAAACTGGAAGGATGGAGACATGGAGTCTAGTGATGACTTTGTATAGGAATAGTTACTTCTGTAAGTCATTTGAATATGAATTTTCATGCTTTCAGACAGCACATGTATTTTATAGTTTCTTGCACATAGAACAAAGCATATGTGACATGCATTTTTTGTAAACCTCAGGAACATGATTTATCTTGCCCTTGGATTTATTTTTTAGCATTTTCACATTTAAAGTTGCTTGTGCTCACCCTTTAAGTAATGCTTCCTCTGGTTTGCTAAGAAATATCTCTGCTTTATTTCTTTCTTGACACAAGTTTTCAAATATTGAAGTCTTACAGACAAACTCAGGTGTCACTTCAAAGCACTGTAAAAAGAATCACCAAAATGATCACTGCATTTTAGCACTCCATTAAATGCCCAGTAGCAGAATAACATGTCCCCTGTAAGCACCTGGAATTTGAATTGTTGCTCTTGGGGAGTAAGTGAATTTTCAGCAGATGGAGCTCCATTTATATTTGTTATCTCCATGAAAATTAAAATTAGAAAGTCATCACCTTTCCTAAAAGTATAATTTCTTTAATTTGTCTGTCAGGATATATACCTGCATTGTATTAACCAATATCAATTTTCCATGGCTTCCACACACAACTTCACCAGTTAAACTAATTGGCAAGTTCTAAAAGTCTTACCTGTGTTTTCTTGTAACTCTCTTGTCTCATTTGGTAGCACAAAAAAAAGTTAATGACTAATCATCTTAATATGACTTGTGAAGGTAGAAACTTAGCAGCATCTGGGTTTAATCCTAGATTTTACAGTGGGAAAATCTTGCTTCAAGCTATGGCTTCTGGCAGGGGAGGATGCCTCCCCAATACAGATGTAACTCAGTCTAGTTAAACTCAGGAGGAAAATGGTTGCAATTGCAAAATCAGATTAGGTGATGGCTCTTTGCTGCTGGCACGGGAGTGCTGCAGGACTTGCTTGCAGACAGCAACTCCTGACATGCATGGACTAAAGACACCCTCCCTTCTTTGCTGTTCCCTGTTTTCTCAGCCACTGGTACTTGGCAGAAGGTTGAAGGCTGGTGGCATGAAGTCCCCTCAGTTGCAGCAAGGAGCGATGCAGCAGCCAGCCTCTCCAAGGAACTGAGCCGCGACAGTGCCCTGGGCATGTGCTGGTCTCCTTGAGAGGAAGCTTTTATGCACAGCATGAAATGTTGCTTGTGAAGGAATCCAGCTCTGGGTGCCTTTGGGATGTCCCTGTCCCCCAGCTGAATTCTCACCTCTCAGGTTAAGATCTGTGCACTGTAAAAATCAAAAGGCCATGGCACTGGTGCTAAGACTGGTGCTGTCTGTAGCTTAGTTACCTGTAAAGTCTGTTTTGCTGCAACTTCTGTGCATGTTCATAGTACTGCACCAGGTCTTTCAGCAAGATACTTAACCTAGTAACCATAACTAGATTTACTATTTTATCTGTACAAGTATGAAAATACTAGAAAACAGTGTTTGCAGCAGCTCTTGTTGACTACTAGTGATGCTGTTCACTTCAGGAGTTTTGAGTAATCCAAAGCGGGAACAGAAACAATGTCATGGTATGCATACAGCATGCTTAGCCAATTAAACACAGGTATAGCTAACAGACTGGTTTTAGTTACAAACTATTTGAGGAGCTGTAAATATGAAGCATTCAAAAAATGAGCCTGTCTCTAGAAGAGATTAGAATAATGGAAGTATTCATTGAAAGAAAATGTGATCAGCTTTGTTAGTCAATAATAAAAGGTACTATGATAGCTCCAATATATAAGGCACCAGCTGAAACCTGCCTTGTAAGGTTGATATGTTGGTACTTGGGAACTAAATTATTTTCAGTAAAAAAAAGTTTGAGCCAGCTCTCTCTCAGGTGAGGTCTATAGCTGAGCATTCAACTGGAGAGAAGGTACACAGAGCCCTTCTCTTCCCCTTCCATCCTCAGACTCTAAAGGATTAAAGTAATCTCTCCTAAGGTAGTGAGTGTAGAGAACGTGAGGCTGTGGTATTTTCCTTACTCCCTCTTCTCACAGTCCCAGGGGAAAGCTTGCTTTTTACAGAAATAATGCGCTTCAGTTCTGGCAGTTCCTGCCCCACTCCTGAACGCTTAAGCTCCTATGAGCCATACTTGGTCCCATAATGAATTCAAAGGTAAAATCAAAGCTTATCGGGCATAATGTTTCCTTTAATGTGCTTGGAAACAGCTACCTTCATGTAGCGTAGCCAGCATCCCCACTTTTGCTTTATGCTTCTGCAACTGAGAGAATTGTGCGTTTTACTTCCTTTTTAAAATTTTGTTTTACATAAGCTGTAAAAGTTCAAGCAGATGTTAAGTTAAAATTCCTGCCTGGGATGGTGGAAAAACCAAAGTGCTCTCTAGTGTGCAGATTGTTGAACAAATACATTATAAACAAAGTACCTTCCCTTTTTTTTTAATCAGGCATTCTTTGCAAATAACTTGAGAACAGTATTTCAGAAAAAAAAACCTTTAGCTAATCAACAGCAATATTTTCAGTTGCATTCTGGTTTTGGCCACGCTACTGCCATTTGGCTTTCAAACAATCTATGTTTAAAATATTTGTTTCAGTTCAGCCTATGTTTACATATGTGCAGTTCTCAGTCAGCAGCCAGTTGTAACTTGGAATCATAGAATCACTTTGGTTGGAAAAGACCTTTAAGATCATTGAGTCCAACCTTTAACCTAACCCTGCCATCCCACCACTAAACCATGTCCCTAAGCACCTCATCTATCCTTCTTTTAAATACCTCCAGGGA
>NW_009258754.1:269209-311145 GCF_000687185.1 Egretta garzetta | reverse complement strand
CTTACGGCACATGGGGACAGCCTGCTCCTGTGCCTTTAAGACTTCTTCCTTGAAAAATACCCAGCCTTCTTGGACCCCTTTGCCCTTCAGGACTGTCTCCCAAGGGACTCTCCCAACCAGCGTTCTGAGCAGGTCAAAGTCTGCCCTCTGGAAGTCTAAGGTGGTGGTGTTGCTGACCCCCTTCCTTAGAACTTATGCAAGTTCAAAGTGAGTTTAGATGCTAAGATTAAAATACTGACAGTAAATAGAATTTAAGTCTCACCTAGGTCATTACTTTCTAAATCCATTCAATTTTGAAAAAAAAAAAAGAAATATTTTGGAGCCATTATCTTCTTTAGTCTTATAAATCAGTGCTTAGTTGTACTACTAAATATATACTTATGTAATAATTATTTGGGCTAAATACTGTTTGTCTTATTGGTGTCAACATAAGATACTGCTTGGACCACCTAGAATCTACAAACACGCTCTCTTCTTTTGAATTAGCTGGGTGCAGCTGAAGGTACAACTTGATCCAGTGGGATTTTTGATGAGCTCCAACTATTTCAACTTGCAACTTGTGAACTAAATCATCAGGACATGCATGAACTACCTACAATATAGATTTTTAAAGATCCATTTTATTCAGTTTCTTAAGCTAAAGGTCTAATTTCTAATATTTAAGAACCAATTAATTAGGAAATGTATTGAGAGATAAATGGCCATGCCAAAGATGTGCAATGTCATTCAAATAGAAATTTCTTACATATATACAGATGTAAGATACTTGCATATTGTTCATATATACATAACACTATACCCCTGCTCTTCTGAGTGAAGTCCCCAGCTCTTTGTAGACATCAGCAACTATTACTTTGAAAGTAGCACTTGGTAAATGAAAACTGTATGCTAGGTCTGCTCTTGGATGTTACAAGCTCTCAGGGCAGCACCCACAGGAAATAGCACAATGCTAAGTGGGTGGACAAGCTGCCCTAGAGTATCTGGGCAGAAACTATGCTGTTGTAAAATATTAATCTTTATGGTGGTTGTATTCAGCGCTGTTTATTTTTCTCCCCTTCTGATGAAAGATTTGACTTCAGTCTGAATTGCACTCCGACATACCTGTGCTACCTGGATGATACTTTGGTCTCTCACTTACTAATAGTTGCCTGATTGAAGGCTAATTTTATAATTTTATACTAGAAAATCCCAACTTTTCTGTGACCCCCCCCCCCCCCCAAACATTACAACTGGAAGTATGATTTCATGAGTAAATTAACTGATATTCTATATAGAATTGACAGATTCAATTTTCCTATAGCATGGTGTGCCAAGAAAACCTTGAATTAAACAAAACATAGTCTGGACTAATGCAAAAGATCTTGTCCTCACTTGCACAAGTTGATCAGCAAGCCTTCAGTTAAACAGTGTTTTAGCTGTGCAAGTACAAATCCTGTGTGTTTCAACAGGAAAAGCAGAACTTGGTTTTGTGTTCTTCAGTGAAGATAGAGAGTCCAAATGTACCATGAGTGAAGCCCAAAGCAAGAGGTGGTTTTGTTTTTTTTTTTTTTTTTAATTGGAATAATGCAAATTCAAAGCTCCAGAAGTGTGGCTGTGTGTTTTCTATGTAAAATAATTTCACAGTGCAATAATAACCAAGGTTTGAAAACTAACAAAAACTTAAGTGAAGTAAAAAAGGCATCTCACAACCACAATTTCTACACTGTCAAATTGTATCAAAGGGCCTGGGGATAAAAATGATATGTGAATCTGTTGAGGGACCTTAGAGACTTCCGTGTTCATCAGTAGTTAACTGTGTGCAATACTGTTCCGTGGCAAACTTTACCTTTAAATTTTTAACATATTATCATTCATCATAGCATTTATATAGAATCATTTAAGTTGGAAAAGACCTTTAAGTCCAACCATTAACCTAGCACTGCCACATATACCACTAAACCATGTCCCTAAGCACCACATCTACACGACTTTTAAATACCTCCAGGGATGGGGATGTAGCTACTTCCCTGGGCAGGCTGTTCCAATGCTTGGCAACCCTTTCAGGGAAGAAATTTTTCCTAATATCCAAACTAAATCTCCCCTAGTGCGACTTGAGGCCATTTCCTCTTGTCCTATTGCTTATTACTTGGCAGAAGAGACTGACACCCACCTGGCTACCCCTTCCTTTCAGGTAGTTGTAGAGTGATAAGGTCTCCCCTGAGCCTCCTTTTCTCCAGGCTAAACAACCCCAGTTGCTGCTTCTCATAAGACTTGTGCTTCAGACCCTTTACCAGCTTCATTGCCCTCCTCTGGACATGCTCCAGCACTTCAATGAGGGGCCCCAAAGCTGAACACAGTATTTGAGGTGCAGCCTCACCAGTGCCAAATATAGGGTGACAATTGCCTCCCTAGTCTTGCTGGCCATGCTATTTCTGATACAAGCCAGGATGCTGTTGGCCACCTGGGTGCACTTTGGCCTTGGCCCATTGATCCATCCTGTCCAGATCCCTCTGTAGAGCCTTCCTACCCTCAAGCAGATCAACATTCCAACCCAGCTTGGTGTCATCGGCAAACTTACTAAGGGTGCACTCCCCTTGTCCAGATCATTGATAAAGATATCAACCAGAACTGGCCCCAGTACTGAGCCCTGGGGAATACCTGGTTGCCCTGTACATGCCACGTGATGGTACTCAAGACAATCTGCTCCATAACCTTTCCCAGCACTGAGGTCAGACTGACAGGCCTGTAGTTCCCTGGGTCCTCCTTCTGGCCCTTCTTGTAGGTGTGCATCACATTTGCTAACCTCCAGTCATCTGGGACCTCCCTGGTTATCCAGGACTGCTGATAAAGGATGGAAAGTGGCTTGGTGAGCACTTCTGCCATCTCTCTTGGTACCATTGGGTGGATCCCATCCAGCCCCATAGACTTGTCTGTGTCTAAGTGGTGTAGCAGGTTGTTAACCATTTCCTCTTGGATTATGGGGGCTTAATTCCATTCCCTGTCTCTGTTCAGGGGGCTGGGTACCCCCAGAAAAACTAGTCTTACTATTAAAGAGTGAGGCAAAGAAGGCATTAAGTACCTCAGCCTTTTCTTCATCCTTTTTCACTATGTTTCCCCCTGCATCCAGTAAAGGATGAATATTCTCCTTAGCCTTCCTTTTGCTGCAAATGTATTTATAGAAACTTTTTTATTGTATTTTATGGCAGTAGCCAGATTAAATTCTAATTGGGATTTGGCCCTTCTGATTTTCTCCCTGCATAACCTCACGGCATCCTTGTAGTCCTCCTGAGTTGCCTGCCCCTTCTTCCAAAGGGTACAAACTATTCTTTTTTTCCTGAGTTCAACCCAAAGCTCTCTGTTCAGCCAGGCTGGTCTTCTTCCCTGCCAGCTTGCCTTTTGGCACATGGGGACAACCTGCTCCTGTGCCTTTAAGATTTCCTTCTTGAAGAATATCCAGCCTTCCTGGACTCCCTTGCCCTTCAGGACTGCCTCCCAAGGGACTCTGTCAACCAGGCCCCTAAACAGGCCAAAGTCTGTCCTCCAGAAGTCCAAGGTAGCAGTTCTGCTCACCTCCCTCCTTACTTCTCCAAGAATAAAAACCTGTCATTTTGTGATCGCTAAGCCCAAGACAGCCTTCAACCGTCACATCGCCCACAGGTCCTTTTCTGTTCGCAAAGAGGTCCAGTGGGCATCTTCCCTAGTTTGCTCCCTCACCACCTGTGTCAGGAAGATATCTTCCACATACTGTAGTAACCTCCTAGGTTGTTTTCTCTCTGCTGTATTGTATTTCCAGCAGACAACTGGTAAGATGAAGCCCTCCATCAGTGTGAGACCACAGCTCTTGATCTTACCAGCAATAGAGAGCTCCCGTTGTTCTAAGTAAGGAGCCGTGTTTACAGCAGACAAAACCCATGGCTAATGTAAGAAGCAGGGTAGAGCTGAAGACCCATTAGAGAACTTGCATCTGATGGTGGGAAATGGGGAGGCAGCTGGAGTAGTTTCAGAAATGTACTATCACCTCCTTCCTGCAAAATATCCTGCTTCATGGCTGGCTGTTAAAGGGGTGGAAAAAAATGTTGTTGGCCAATGAATGTGAACAGTTAAAAGCTCATCTTGAGTCAATTTCTTTTATAAGTCTCTTTTTCATATGCAAGCATCTCCAACATCACAGCTCCACAGAGCTAGCCCAGAGCTGTGCTGCCACAGAGGCCTTGGGTGAGGGAGCAGAATCCAGCTCCTTTTTGTGCCACAGCTCCTGTCAGCTTGTCATGTTCCCCTGGGACAAGGTCAGATCAAATCAGGCAAAAAAAAAATAAAAAAAAAAAAAAGAGGGTGAACTGTTGATAGGAGAGACCCTCTTCCCAATCTGCAGCCCTGGATGCCCCACTATCCCCTTGTGCAAAGAATTTAATGATACTTGGATGCTTCTTATAATTGGCAGAGTGAATTCTTCAAGTGACATGCCTGATTGCTAGCTGTCATTTGCTTCTGTAATAAAGCAAACAACCACAATTACTAAGTGCTTCAGCCAATAAAAATCTGATTCAAAAATAATAACACAAAAAAAGCTGGATTTGGCAGAGCATTTAGGTGTGTGCATAAATCCAAAAATTTGATTTTGCAAAAGTTTTGTTTTCTTCAAATGATAATGGTTTTGGCATGTTAAGTTTGATTGTTTCATAAGGCCACAAGGGTCCACTCTGGCTATCTAGGCCAGCCTCTTACATAAGGTACGACACAACTTCACAGAAATCACTGCAACTCCTCTCGCCTGTGGTTGAGACTGCATATTTATTTTAGAGTAATAAGCTAGTGTGGAACCCTGACCCTGCTGATGTCTTTAGAAATCACATTACATCCTTGGCCTTCATAAAGGCAGAACTTTTTCAGAGAGGCTTAGGGAATTCAATAAATGTTAGACATTGAAGGCTGCTGGCTCTTTGAAACTAATCTTCTAGTCTCACATGTGGATATACATGATTACGTCATTTATGTAATGGTTCCTATAATAATTTCCCTGTAGAAAAATTACCTTATTTTCCACTAGAAAAAAAACCAAGCTGCATTTTATATTTTCATAAGCTTGTGTTGGAGCCCTCAACTGTCAGATGCTTTTACTGAGTATAAGGGCTTGGGAGCGCTGACCAAGCTGCCTTACTACACTTTAGTCATCCTTTCAGAACTCATGGTGCCAACGCACTGTGCAGGACAGCTGCAACTTTTCTCTTGCTTACCTAAGAAAAATCTCTCCATCATTCCTCTTCTGTATGATACAAAGCCCTAGATACAGCCCAAACCAAGCAGTAATTGCATAGTTCATAAACCAAGTGGAAATGACAAACTATCAGGGTATAAGGCAAAAAAACAAGTCAAGTGATGCAAGAAACTTAGTTGTCTCTAATAATTAATTTAAGGTTCTGGAATTCACTTAAACTAAAGTAAATTGTCTATAGTGTACTCATGGGTGCCCAATAGTGTGTTATGACAGATATAAGGACCCTGAATATCCTCTCTCTGTACCCATGAGTACTGCATGTCTCCTTGATCAACTATTATAGATCCATTAAAATATTTAACTTCACTGTTGGGGAATCTTGGTCACACTGTGTCTTGCTACAGCTGTCAAATCACCTAGATCTTTTCTGTTTCAAGGTTATCATTCCTCACACTGAATATGGAAGATGTTTAAGGGCTGGTAGTTGCAACTGGTATAAGTTGTCTCTGGAAGACTGAGAAAAAGTGATGTTCTGTTGGTAAAATTCTGACTTGTTACATAGAATTTTCCCTAATAAGCCTGGTTGATCGTTTCACAGCATCAGCAACATCTCTCTTGAAGGCAGGCAATGACATTATTAAAATAACATGGTTTGCACTTACTGTATAATTGCTGTAATCACAATTGTTCTTCACAGAGTAACATAAACTCTAATTGCAAAACTTTTTATGGTAAACTCTGTTTATAAATCTTTATTAATATACTTTTTCTCTTGCTTTTCCTGGCATCCGTCAGGAAATAGCTGTTCCACTTTATAAAGCAATATTACTTCAAAGTACCAGATTACTGTATAGAATATGCTAAAACCCCCAATTGTTTCACAATAACAGCTAGCCTTTTATAATATAGGGAAGACACCTTTATAGTTATTAAGGGTATAACTCTTGTTGAGACGGGAAACTGCTTTATGTTTGTCAGAAGTAGAGCACTGGATCCTAGAAGAAATAAATATGGAGAAAAATGCCTTTAGGTTTAAAAGTGAATCCTTAAAAAAAAAAAACCACACCAAAACCAGACATGATGTCTTGAAGCAGCTGGAGATAATGCAAAAATGTCCACAGACTGCAATGCAGTAAAGAGTTCAAGGTTGTGTGGGTGCATATGTGCACCCACAAACATTCCTGTGCATGTCAAATTATGCGTGAATTCAACTACAGTCAGTGGAAGTTGTCAACACTAGGTAGTGTCCTCAAGAAACTGTGTGTTACCGCAAATACAAAAAAATCTGTAAAACTACTAAAGATTTTAATTCTTTAATTGTCACTGAGTTCTCTCTCATTCAGGAATATTTCACATATTTATTGGATTGTGCACAGTAAGAAAGAATGATTCTGAGAATTCAGGTGTCCTAGAACTATAGTATAGTCTAAAAAAAAAGCTAACAATTTTGACACAGAAAGAAATTACTGTGGAACCACTACTATCAGGGGTATGATCCAGAATAAATTATTCATTTGTCTGTAGAATATAATCTGCTTTATTCAGAAAAATGTGCACAGTATAATTTTTCAGTGTAAAATGGGCTTTCTAGTGACCTGTTAGTATCATGAATTTAAATGGCCACTTTTATAATTGTGTTTTTCTAATAAAATTATAAGTATAGCCCAAGAGAGGCCATTTGCCTGAACACAGGTTATTGGCTCTTCAAGTGTGAGGGATGCATAACAGACAATAAAATAAAACTGCCAGACATTTCTGCTGTAGGGTAGTCACAATTCATGTGGGTCTTGTACAGTTTTATTCTATCTAAAAACTAATAGGCTGAAATATTCCTGGGTACTGAATTCATAAATTATGTGGGATTTCTAGACCCAGTGAGTTTGGCCCAAGGAGACCAAGCCAAGCCCCATACTTATCTTAGTGTTAGCCCTATACAAAAGGTACAGAAAATGTACAATCATGGCTATAAATCGTAAATCTTCCCCTAGGAATATGTCTTTATCACTGGATCACAGCTGAAACTGGCTGCTGTGTTTATATAAAAAACATCCAAATAATACTTAGGAACTAAATTCTTCTTGATTTACCAGGGAAAATCACTGAGATGCAAATGTGAGAGTAATTTAATATAACACATCAGTGACTGCCCAAGAATCGGAGACAAGAAAAAGGGAGGATCGGCTTTTGCAATACCTTACCAGTCAGGGCGTTCTTTCAAATAGCTTTCCAGTTATTTCTGCAGGCAGGATATTTGAGAGCCTGATAGTGTCACAGGAGGGCTGATGTTTGACCACTGCTTGCATTTGTTGAGGCAATTCCTCTGCTCACTTGTGCAGCCATTGACATACTCTGTCTTCTATCTTAAAAAAAAAAATAAATACAAAAAACCCAAACCCTGAATTATTTTAATCTTGAATCTTAAGCACAGAATGGCAAAAAAGCAACAAAATCAAGCTGCTCCATGGGTTGCAGGACTACAGAAATCTGGTGTCCTACATCTGTCTCCCATGCGGATTATCTGATGTGTAACACGGAGTGAGCTCAGTTTGCTACGTAGCCGTCCCTGGGCACTGACAGTGTTTCCCTCTGACACCAATCTCCTTATTTTTACTGAATCCATAGAAACTCAGTATCTTTGGGCTCTCTTTTGAAATTGTCCTGTGGGTACAAAGTTACTGGGGTAGACTGACATACTTATACACATGACATGATTGCCTAAATCCTGTTCCCCTAGAAAACCAAACTAAAAAAATGCTTTCCTAACAATCCACATAGAGCAAGCCCCAGGCCCACTGAACATCTAGATTTGGTTGCAGAACTTTATACTTAATTGGGGTGGTTCTGTGCTTTGGTATTGCTACCTGGCTCAAAGCTTAGTTAATTTCTTACATGAAATCAATGCTTGGCCTTTTCTTAGGCCCACAAAGACACTACTGGAGATGGGCAGTCAGACTCTGAATTCTTCACTGCTGTCACACAACATCGACCACAATGTATAGCAGAAGAGGGAGCCTCTAGGAGTAAGAGGGACATGTGTTTAGATGTACTTGGTAGCTCTGTACAGCACAAGTTTTTCAACTATGCAATGCTAAATATGAATCTGTGTTGCATACATGCTAAATAAGAAACTGTGTTGTGTATGTTGTGGCTTAGAAATTGGATATAGAGAAAGCAGCAGGATGATTGATTTAGGTAGCTTGAACAAGGGAAAAACATCCAGTGCAGTTTGAGACATTTGGGTATCAAGAACGGGGGTCAGAGAGGAAATGCAATGGAGGACCTCAGGCAGACCTGAGCTTTCTGCAACAGCGGCATGGAGGCCAGGCAGGCTACTCTGGGTACCTAGCTGGCACTAGATGCTTGTTGTCAGGCAAATAAACCAGTAACGACCAATGATTCATATGCATACAGATGTCTGAAGGTTATATTTGCAGCAATCTTCAGTCCCTTTGCTCATGGCCAATTTAAGAGTAAAGGAAAGAACTTGCAGCATAAAAAATAAATACAAAGGCAACATTGTGATACATTATTTTAATTTGCCCAGGAATTCTGGTCCTCCTTTATTTATACAAAAGGTTGGAAAAAATAAAATTTACTATCTTTTGTTGCATTTGGAAAGGAAAAGAGTCTTGTGCCTTGAAACAGAATTGGGGTGAGAATCAAGAGCTCTCATCTCTCTCTGAAATTTGAATGTTGAGGCAGGCTGAATTCAAGAGTTTTAATCAAGGGCTGTTGATAGCTCACCTGGCTTTTCAGGCCATTTCTCTGCCTGAAACTCTAACTTCAATCTGTTTCTCTGCCATAGAAACACAAATGGTGGGGTCTTGGTCCTCTTTTTACTTCAGTAAAAGTGCCTTTCCCAAAGGCTTTACTGTGGCAAGCTTGCAGGGTCACTGCATGGCAGTGATGAACGCCTCTCACGCTCACTGGTTTTACGTAGGGACTTGCAGAAGTCCTATAGTTGATTTTAACAAAAGTAGAACCAGTTCCTCCTGGATGTAGCTGTTGATTGTCAGCAGACAGCATGAGTAGAAACTTTGGCAATGCTTTACTCCAGTTATGAGTGCAAAACCTCCTTTGTTATGCTTGGCCTGTTTGTGAGAGTAAGAGAGAATGAATGATACGTAGCTGAAGCATTAAGACAGAGTGAACGTGTATCATGGCAAAGAGGAAGCAAACCCTCAGAGCCTGAAAAACTTCCAGTTCTGTAGAGCTCTAAGGTAGAGAGGACAGCATCTCTTGGGGACTGCATTCCTCATCTGGTGGCCAGAGGCCACGGTGAGTTAGTTGGGCTCAGGATGGGATTTCGTGTGGCGCATGTCCTCTCTGTACCCTCACCCAGCTGCGTGGAGGAGAGCAGTGAGGATTCTGGCTTTGTTTTCCTTTCTCCCTCTCCTGTCCCAAACCAATATCCTCTGTGGCAGGATACTTTGCTGCTCCCAATCCAGCAGCATCTCTCGGTGGCTGCTCACCCCCCAGATGCTGTGGAGAGCGAGGGCTTCACCACCAGCTCATCGGACTGAGGGTTCTGTGATGTGAGGGATGAATCCTGCCCGTTCATTTTGCTTCTGCACAGCTGCACTCTGCTCTGAGACATTGTATTGTGCTGTGTGAGGAGGATGAAGCCCTAAATACAGAAATGTACCCTAAATCAGAAATTAAAAGCGTCAATGTTTTTAATGTGGGGATAGGATTTGGGAGGAGGAAGGACACAGTCTTTGTAGCAGGGGAGAGGCAGTGAGAGGAAAGCCGTCAATATCATGTACAAAAGGACAAAGGTGGCGCCTGTGTGAGCTGGCTTAAAAGGCAGGTGGAAGCAGGCTATCTCCTGCAGTCTAGCTTGTAACAAAATAACCCAACCCTTTGAAATTCCCCTGGGTGTCTGGGTAGCAATATATCATGTCGTACGTGTTGGCAAGTGCCAGCAGTGGTTTTTAGCTGGCTGTTGAGTTTGTCTTTCAGTGTGGCTGTCCTTCTGGGGCTCTGTGTGTCTCCCACATCTGCTGAGTCTCAGCCACCCTGTAATTTTCCTCCAGGTCAGACCTCATGTACGCATGGGGTGCTGGGTACTCTCAGTGGTTTCCCAGAGCCTGCCAGTTCCATTGTGGGTACTTATCACAATACTGTTGCAGACAATATCCAGCATGTTAGTTTTGGCTTCATCTGTGTCTTGGGTACAAAAATATAGTCATCATCTCATGTCTAGGAGCTTTGCTTGTATTTCCATCATGGCCTTTTGTATTACGGCACTTTTGCCAGAGTCTTTTGCTTTGACTCAGCCTTGAGTCAAGCTTTGGTCAGCCTTTTGCCTCTCTCCTCTAGCAATTCCCTGAAAGCATCTATATTGTGGGATATCTTCCTGTGGTGAGGCTGAGTATGTGTCTTCGGCAAGTTAAGTCAGGTTAAAGAACTATGTGTGGATCCACGAAGCAACCCAGAGATACATGTGTCCTAGAGCAAATATATAAACTTGATATGCTGATGTTGGTAGGGCTACTAATAATTTAACAGAAAGTGCATCTATCCAAGGCAACCTCAACACACTGGAGACATAGAAATATCAAGGCAACTTAGTACAGAGTGAGTTACTAAGTAAAAGGCTTGCGCAGCAGAGCAGCTAGGGCCACATGAACTCCATAGGAAACAGGGTCCCTGCAAAATGGATTAATATCTGCTCTAAGGAGGGATGCTTAGTGTAGCCTGAGGTACTAAATCACTTTGAAAACCAGTCTGATGTACGCACCAGCTACTTTAATGCAAGCTAACCACGGTTAAAGTGGTTCAACAACCCAATGTAGACATGGCCTAAAGCAGTGCAATAAAATTCCCTTCTTTTCCAGGCCATTTGTGGTTGTGTTGGCAGGTAATATAATCCTGGAGGTGGAAAAATTACTGTATTAGCAACAGAAATTGGGAGGGGAAGTCAGTTAACAATATTGCTAGCATTTTTATTGCAGAATCACCAATTACAATACAATTCTCTGGTTCTGGAAATATCAAAGTGTGGACACATGGCCTCAATACCAGGAATACAGCATCCCTGAAAGCAAAGAATTTCTTGTTATTAGCATGAGAGACATTTTTGCATAATCCATTTCGCAAAGGGTTACTCAGACCTATGGAGTGAAGCCTGTGTCCCTTGTTTCTCATTATATACCTCATTTTTCAACATACTTCAGCGCTAGGTATCTACGTTTATGAGAAATAACTTAATATATTTCAGCACTATGTACTTATAAGTTCATAAGACTTCTAAGTGGAACTTTAATAACTTACTTCATTTTATGTTATCGGTTTCATGATGCCTTCTGCAGGATTGTATTTTTAATTGCTTGTGCAGTTCCCTGATGGGTTCAATGTCAGGGTTGCTTGTCATTACAATAAATTAATTAAATGATTGCTATTAATGATTATATAATGTAAGGGGGAAAAGCCATTTCTTAGCCTGTGGCACACAGGACTAGGGATGCAGACAGTTCTGGTGTGGTAGTTGAAGACTCCCTGTTTTGCAAAGATGGAGCCAACACATTCTCCTCTATTCCATCTTCGAATGGTAAGGGGGGATCATTAGGTTTTGGTAACCTGACAGGGTATACAGGACATTTGCTTTTCTCACTGAGAACCTCCAGATACTTGTGAATATCATAAAAAATAGTGAATTTGGCCTAGGAAAAATAACACGTCCTAAAAACTTGTGATTTATTATTGTGAGGCAAACACTGAGAGCCTTTTGTCTCTTATTTTCACACTTTAAAATTATCATGAGGATGCTACAGTTCATACCTCCACCTGAGTGTAATAACCGTCCTGACTGTATAACCTTCCATGTTATCAGATAACTGTATTTCTAGCAGATGTCACCATTTATTTATAATTTTTCCTTTCATCTAGTTCAGTTATCTTTGAAAGCCTACACAGCAGCAAGTCAAGCAGAGTACCTGCTCTGAAGTGGTCCCTGAAGCATTGGTCTAGCTCAGTGCGTTGAGCAACAACCAATGCCAAAAAGGCTTGTTGTCTAATGCATCTTCTGTGGAAATCAAGCCAGAGAACAGTCTCTCATAGTTACAGATATGCAAAATATTGGCATTGGGCTTGCAGCATCTAAATCCCACTAGTTTTCTTTAGAGACTTGAAAGCCTAGACCAGCAGAATGGTTCACTGACCTTTCAGCAAAGTAAGAGCAATACCGCTGGTCATTTAAACTAAATTTGTTTTCTTAAAAGTGAGATTTGAACTGGATCAAGGAAAAGGAGGAAGGGAGCAGAGGAGAACCACAGTCACCTAAACTAAATGGTGTGTACAAACTGCCTGTCATTCCTACAAAGCTAAAGTGTATGCTGCAGTGAGAAATGAGGGCACATTTTGTTTCAGCTGCACAGTGGGAAATTATAAGCCTCTCTGAATTTGTGACCAAGACCAACTGTTGCTTCAGTCAGGAAACACTGCACGGAGTAAACTTAAGGAAAACATATCACTGTTTTTCCATTTGATTTTATATTAAAATGAAATTTAAAACAAGAAATAACTCTAAAATAATAAAAAAATGGCTGCCTGCCAGTTACACCACTTTGATCCATCACTAGAAGATGTTCTGTGATCCCATAAGCTCATCTGCTATTAACATTTCTAACCTGAGGTGTTTCATATTAAGTGGTTTCCATAATAACAAAACAGTCATCGAAGTGATTTCTTAAGAGTCTGGGAAAAAAACAACCACTGATAATTACAGTATTTGAGGTTAATTACTTGGGGCTTGCTTCCTTTCAAATGGTATATATTTTGTACTCTCTAAGAGTGTATAAATGGTGCAGCTTGTGAACTTAACAAAGATAAACTCCTTTCTTCTGATTTATATTATCAATTCACTCTCAGACTCATATAAAAAAACGTCTGCTAAGAGAGACAGAAGAGAATGACTGAAACAAATTCACAAACAACCAAAAGCAAGAGGACAAAAATCCTGCCAGGTTCACAGAGCTGATGGAGAGAAAGGATGGATGAGCCTTAATGCCTTATATGCTGTCCTTTAGACTCTTCACTGAGCCTGATGTGGTAATACATCCTGACTTACTAAATACAGTAGTAGCTATAATATGGGAAAAATCTTCTACCAGTGGTCTGTATTAGTTAAAGGGAGAGGTTGGTTCAAGCTGCCTTATGATCTTTCCACTGGCAGTCTTTGGGACAGTAGTGAACTTCTTTGGTTTTGGATATTATTTCAAACAAGAGGAGCTCCTAGTATGAATCCTGAGATAGGAGCAGTCTGGTAGAAGTTGGAGGCAGTTGGTTGTGCTTCAGTGTAACATTAAATACAGGTGTGGGAGAAATAAGGTTGAATGGAAAATATAAGCCAAGTCATGTATAATATGTTTCATGTTATACCCTGTAAGTTGTACGCAGCTTGTGTTACAGAATTAAGGGGGTGTGCATAGGTTTAGTCATGACTGTGGCCTTATCTCTGTTCTACAGCTTAGCTGTGGTACAGTTTTCTTGTACTTTTACCCCTATGTTACAATAAATTGGATAAGCAAGCTCATCAGGCAGTATTAATAGATTCTTCTCCTGAGTCCATCATCAGAATGACATTGAGTCTGACCCCTCAGGGCTCTCTTGCCTGTTTTTAAACTCCCTTCTGTATTTTCACATTCAGACCATCTAGTCTCAGTGATTCATTGGTTTAGTAATTCTGTAGGTTGCTTTTGAATTGTGTTTGTAAGGAATAAGACTATCCAGCGGGAAGAAGCATACAGCAAAACTGCAGTTAGAGGGAGCTTCCCATGTGAGACAGTCAACCTGCAGATCAGCTGCACTCCACTGCAGCTTTCTGTTCATGTTAGGTGTTCTCTGTGATAAAGGACATTGTCTTCAGGAGGGAGACATCCCTAGCCTTTTAACAAGCCAGAGTAACTTAGGCACCCTTACATGTGAAATGCCAGAGCCACAGGTGACAGCCAGCCATGTCCTGGTGCTCGCCAGTTATGTTGAAAGAGAAAGCAGTGTACTTCTGTGATTTGGGTACCCAGCCTGGCCCTCAAGCAATTCCCTCTTACCCAGGGGAAATTTAAACTGGCTGGGCTGCAAAATCCTGGACCTGCCATGTTTACTAAAGAGCTTCACCCCAGGAGACTCTCCGTTGTTCCTAGTTAGGTGACATATGAATAAAATCAGGATTTTACTACCTGCTCTATTCAGAAGACCTTAAGGTAGTGCACAGTTTTAAAGAAAGGTTATGACTTGCAGCCAATGAAATTCTGTGATCCTATTCTTACTTTTATGTAGGTGATCAAATTTTAAAATAGGTACATTCAGCCAAGTGACTACAGCAACTGAATGATTTCTTGCTTGACAAATGTGTGTGGCTTTGAAATGAGATCTCTGAATTTGTGACAAAGGGTGTTTGTTGTTTGGTTTTAATTGTTGCTTCTGACCAGCCAACTAATAGTAGAACTAGGCTTTTTTTCAGTCATCTAAGGATGTTGTGTTTTCCTGGATTTCCTGGGACCTGTACATGAACAGTTACTATTGCATGTCCTGTTTGCTGATGAACTGCAAGAGGGCAGAATAAGCAATTTTCAAAGAGTTGTTGAGTTGAAACAGGAAGCAGACAAGATGGGAGCTTGTTTCCCTGCAGACTGAGCGTTTGCATATGGAAGTGAAACAGACCAGAAGCATTGAACCCATACTATCAGAATTTGACTCTGTTTCACAGCTGCGGGGCTGGATATAGCTGTGGGTGATCTGACTCTAGCTACAATTACATAGGCATACAGTCACAGTTCATCCACTGAAATCAATAGATTTTAATACAATCTAAATTCAAATCACTGCCAAAGAGATCAAAACCCTATGGTTTCTCCATACCCCTAGATAGTCTGGCTGAGCCCATTTTTGCATGGACTTTCACCTCATATAACCCAATTACCTTCACTAGGACCACACAAATGTAACTCAGTGAAAAGCTGGCACCACTTTTCCTGAAATTCAGTCTGTGAACTCAAGTTTCTGGGTGGATAGGCACATATTGTAATTCCTTTTCTAAAAATTGCATGTAATTCATCATGAAAACAGAAGACCTCTCTTTTCCCCACTGGTATTTATGATCCTCTGACCCTTTTACACAGGAATATGAGTTTGCCTTGGTGTCACTACTTAAAAACTTTCCTTCCCCGCATTGGTATGCACATTTTGTGTCTTTTAAAAAATAGCTACATGTACTAGCACAACTGAAGAAAGTTTTTTTTTTTTTTTTTTTACTAAAATTGCTAAGTTTGTTGATTCTTCAGAGTGTTGGATACTCTCTTAGGAGATGAAAACTAGATCACCTCAGTTCTAACGATGATTAAATATATTTGCCCTTCCATGGCTCTACAGCTAACAAACCAGTTTAGTTAAATATTTATTTATCAGGCTTTTGTAATTAGAATAACAGGTTTACAGTGATTCTAATCCACAAAAAGGTGCTACTTCATAAGGCAGAAATACTGTTCCATAGCTCTCCACAATGAAACAAATACATTTGTTTCAACGAGCACAATATATATTTGGAAGCAATTATTGCAATGTCACAAACAAACATCACTTAGGAGCTGATTACTTGCATATTACTCTTTCCATAGATTAAATGAGGGTATACGCAGCACAATCTGTTTCATTTTCTCTAATTTTCCTAGCTGAATGCAAGGTCCTAACAAAGTACTTCAGACTTTTGCACTGTGGGCAGCCAAATAATTTTACCTTTGCCTAGCTAAATAGATTTTTTGCAACTGCTCTCCCTTTGTTGTTGCTGCAGGTGCAAAGCTGCACCTGCCCATTTCCCTGCCAAAGACTGGGGGGGTTGTGCTTTTTTATTCCCCTCTAACTCGCCAGTGTGACAGCAGAGCCCTGTGCCCCTTCACGGTGGGCACAGGAAGGGAGTGCTCAGCTGAAGGATCTCCCTCCATCCCTGAGGAGGGCAGGAGCTGCTGCATCCCTCAGGAGGGCAGTCAGCACATAGACCCAGGAACTATCCCAGTGCGGTAAGGTGCCCAGAATGCTCTGGGTGGCAAAAAGAAGAAACCCACAAGAAAATCAGCCATTTTCAACTGTAGTTAATCCAATGAAGATGCAAATATGTAAAAAGGTGTTATGTCCCACCAAAACAGACTCTGAAGTTTGCTGAAATCATGGATAGTCACATCCACTGATAAGAAGTATATGATTGAAAAGAACAGGCAAGCAAATATGGCAGTCTGCATCATGGACAAAATAAGGCAGAACAGGGTTTCAAAGGATCTGACTGCATTTTCCTGTAGCACATCTGCATTGTACGTGCAGACAGTTTCATTAAGGAAAAATTTTTTCCACACCTTGGTGATGCAAGGTGGTATTATCCACTGGCACCTTCCTGCTTGTTAACAATAGGGAGCCCTTGCATTTCTTGAGACCAGAAATTTCACCAGTCCCTTGTAGAGGGCTGACTTCTTCTCAGCTTACCCATTAAGCCTATTTGCCTAAGGTGGCTAGATTTCACATTTGAGAAACACAACCACACAATTTTTGATGACTGGTCTCTGTGGCTTTCCAGGGGTTTGGGCACCAGCAGAAATCCAAGCACAGGTGAAGTTGTTCTGAATGGCTTGTAGAAGTGATGTATCACAGGAATCTTGGGATCATGTCTTTTGGCTACATGGGAATAGGTGCATATTTTCCAGTTGCATATTTCATTCTTGAAAAATTTCTATCATATTTATAGCCCCACAAAATGAAAAGTTTGGAGACAGGAAGAAATGCTGCTGTTTTGTTGTTTCGACTCTTTAAGCTGTGCAGTCTGCTTCTGTGGTCCTGGTTCGGTTACCTAGGAAACAGCTGTAGGATGGAATTTATTTATTCTGTCTGAATAAGTGTCTGTGATATATACACAGAGCTTATCCTGCTTGTGTCTGTGGAAAATCAGTGAATGCTTTTATTACTATTAGGCTGATACCAGGTATCTCCAACTACATGAAGGCAGTTACTGGCACTATTTAAATGGTTAACAAAACCCCTCTGTAATTCCCAATAGAGAAGGGTGAAAGAAGAACCATTCAAATACATTATCAAGCATTTATGATGTTGGGTCAGAGAGGGAATCCACAGGAGACCACAGCTGTCTGAAGCAAATGGGGACCAGAGTACAACTGGCCCCTTCCACAGAAGATAGTGGCATGCATCTGGAGCATGCTGTGAGCCAGGCAAGGGCTGCTTGCAGCTCACAAAGCTGGAGGTATGAATAGGAACAGACGTAGGGTCAGATCTGCTCATCCAAATCACACCCCAGTAGCCAAGATGAGTTTGTGAACTCAGTCAGCCCTCTCCCTAGCAGCCACAGTAAAACGCCTGCTCTTGCAGGAGAGGATCAGGCAGAAGTCCACATGCTCTTGTATCCTGACCTTGTTAGCTATTACTGTACAGCACAGGGTAGTGACCCACTCATGGGCTGATGTACAGGCAGCTCCTCATCTTTCACATTTGCCCGCACATCCTCACCACCTCCTTTCATGCACAGCATCATGCCACGTGTAAAGCCTGTGTTTCCAGGATAGAAGACATTTTCTGATTCATTACAGCTCCCAGTGGGAACCATCACTCAGTTGGCTCCTCGCCCTCATCCATTTAATTTATTTTTTTGACAAGAACACAATGTTTTCCCAGAGTGGCTATCCCAACATGCCCTGTGAACTTGGGGAAGGGAGACAAGGTCACCAGCCTGTTCCTTATCCCCATCCTTCCTTGCTTTCCCAAAGCCTCCCAACCACGATGACCTCTATGTGGACAACCTCCATGCTCGGTGGACCAGCACCAGTACTCACATGCAGTAAGTAAGTTTCATGTTTTATACCATAGGGAAAAGTTAAATGGCTGACAGATTAGAGCCCAAGCTTCATACAGAGTTTTTTTAAATGGTCATTCAGGCCTTGTTGGTAGTCCAGGAAGGGCTCTTCCAGCTCCCAAGGGTGACTCTGTGTGTAGCAGAAATGCCCATGTGTGGGCTTGGAACAATGCCGCTAAGTGAGGTTTTTCACTTCTGTTTCCCGTTGCAATTGCAGTAATTGGTACAAAGGCAGAGGATCTGTGTCTACTTTTAGTAGCTGGTGTAGCTGCGACTGCAGTGGACAACAGCAATTTCTAAATCAGGGTAGTCTCAGCTGGATTTGGGACTCTAAGTCCCTGGGGCTGAAGCTACACCTCCCACTTCACAGCCTAGGCAGCCCTGCTGACATTGCACCCTGTAATCAGCTGCAAGCACTGGGCCTGCAGTAGAGGTCAGGCTTTTGGCTGCATGACTTTAGCCAGCATGTTGAGAAGAAAATCTTGTATTTCACTAGGGTTCAGTTAGATTGCACAGGGAAATTTTGTGTGAATAGAAATGTTTTCAAAGGAATTTATCAATTTTAATAGTAAATAAGCGTTTGATGACTGCCCACTCTAAACTCTCCCACAGGGTGCACCAGGTGCACCCCTATTTTAAGAACACCCCAGCTGTGTTTCAGATTGGTGACTTTTATCCTCCTTTCATGAGCTGTGCTGGGATGCTGCTGCTGCTAAGTGCAAAGGCGGCTGCTTGCTCTGCTCTGATTTATGCACTGTGTAGTTCTGATTTTAATAGGATTAAGCAAGAGGGAAGTAAAGGCAAAATGTGGCCATTCGTTGCATTTACTGTGTGTGCATCTTTATTGTAGTGTTTTGGTATTTCATTCAAAGATCATAAAGTGCTTTACAAAGATGGTAAAATTATGAGCCGTACTTTATGGGTGGTAAAACTGACTCCAGTTAAGAGATTTTCCCAGTGTGACACAGAAAGTCAAGAGCAGGAAGAGATTCCAAGTCTTTTAAACTGTGTATTCCCTCCTTTAATTGGCATATTGTTTATTATAATTAACATAGGCTTTTCTTGATACTACATTAGCATAAAGCAATCCAAACCACTCAGAAATAATTTTTAAAAGCAGAGGAAACTGTTAAAATCATAGCGTGAGCATACAGGAAATGAAAGCATGTAAGAGGTTTATGAATTTAACAGATGGCAATCTCAGCTCTTGGTACATGTGATGCTACAAGTTTCTTAGGATATTTATTTGAGAGGAATTTGTTACACTGCTAGTGTGGAGTATTCTTAAGAAAATCTTGCTTTTGCCTCTAGATGGCTCACCTGGAACTGCCATTGCAAAAATGTTATCCAAAAAGGAATTCCTACGGTATATTCTCATGCTATAATGGCTTGCTTTTCCAGCAGCAATAGAGAGTCACTCATGTAAATGTATTATATCTGTGTGAAAACATTCTGCCAAATTGTTTTGCCTTTTGTAAGAACAAGAATAACAGATAGATTAGGGACAGAGCAGATTTATGAGTAAAGTAACTTTCTATTAGTCATTATCATGAGTCACATCCTAAAATCTTAGGAAAGGCTGTCTTCCTGGCTATAATAAACACTTTCCAGGTGCAATCCTTGCTGTGGTGTAGGTGATATGTTAGGCAGTGATCACATTGCTGTCTGTCTCGTATTTCTGCCTTGTAAACAAGAAATGGCATTTTTCTTGGGGGAGTAGGATGCAGACCACTGTATGTAGTCCTAAGGCTTCAAATATGTAAAAATAATAATGAATAATTGTGTTCAACCTTTTACTAAGCAATGTGGTTCATACAGATTTGTAAAAGTCCAGGTTAAAGTATATATTTCTTATTATGTCCATGATAATTGAGAAAGAAATGAAAAAGGACAGCTGGTGGCTGAAAACGCAGTAAAACCCACCCAGCTTCCATGAGCAGAATTCAGAAAGGGCTGTCTGCGCACTAAAGCTCACAGGTTTTGTGTTGTGAGAACTGCAGTGTTTAGGGGAGTCCCATCACAGCCTGCAGATATACTGTGAATTCAATTTAGAGTGCTCAGGGGGCACAAAACCATACAGACAATACAGAAATGAGTGTCCTGTTCTTGGGGCTCCTGAATACCTCACTGGATTGTGAAATAACTTCACCAATATTTTTATTTTATATGCTATGCATTTTGGTTTGGTTTTTTTTTTTCAATGATTTCTTCAGGGTGAGAGAAAAACCATCAGGAAAACTGCTTATGCCACATCATTCTTCTGACTGCAATGGGGACTGTATTTATCCGTCATCTGCTGAACAGAAGCAGCCCCTTTTTTTTTGTCGGCGCCCCGCGCCATTCCCACTTGCGCATTCCACCTTTGTTCTGCAGGAGGAACTCCCCTTGACGTCGATAAGTATTCCACACACCAGGCGAGTGCAGAGCTGGCGATCGACAGCCTCTGCGCTGCAGCCTGGGGAGAAGAATATTTCTCCAGATTGTTCCTTGCATTTTAATAGTCCTGAGAAAGTAGAAATTTCCATTTTCTGAAATGGAGAGAGTAAATAAAGGAATAAAGAAGGGTCAAGTAATGAAGTAAGGATTAAACTAATTTGATCTTTTGGGGGTTTTTGGTAATTCTACTATTTAGTCACACCAGCATCTGAGTGATACATTAAATGTTAAGAATGTAACCTCAGATTGCATAAATGAGATGGATTCACCAAACACTTTAAGTGAAGAACTGGGACATACAAACATCATGATGCATGCCCAGACTTATAGCAAACTGGGAACGGAACTGAAATGTCTTGCAAAGTCTCTCCTACCTCTGTGGTGCATGATTTTGTGAGAGAATTTTGTTAATATATACTCAAAACTGGGGGGAGGGGGGGGGGGAGGGAAGGGGAATCAGAACAGTAGCACTCACTGAAACCTGGCTCCATCTCAGCCAAATTTCTTATTTGTTGTAGGCTAGTAATAAAAAGATCATCTCCAAAATTAAGTCTTAAAAAGAGGTTGTGTCTGAATAGCTATTACGAACTTTGATAAATGCGTGTCCTTAGAAACAACATGAATTTCTCAGGACAGTATCGTGATGTATATCTGTCTGCCTGTGTTGTACCTCCTCATCACAAGTCTTTTTCCATATATGCAGAAATCTCACCTTCTTTCCTCATACTCTGTACTGCCAAGCACCTCTACCCATTGACATTCACCTCAAAAACTTAACTGCCACCACTACCTCAACAAAGGGACATTACACGCATTTCTCCCCATGCATGCATTTCAATCCATGATCCATGAAATGAAAGATGCTAAATTTTTGTTCCTCCCAAATAAGATGCTGATAAACACCACCCAGAAGTGGCTCTGCTGTTTTATTTTTGTCTGGTGGGAATACCACTGAGATGTGAACTGCAGAGCCCGCTTAATCTTTGTGGTCTTTTTTACTTGCTCAGGTCTGTAAGTTACAGTAAGACTGCAGTAAGCTCCAGCTGGAAGAGCAATGTGTTTAGGAGAGGCCATTTATTAGAAGAAATTCTACCTCTTCCCCCACTCTCCCTAGCACACATCAAACCTGAAATCAACCCAACCCTAGTGCTCCTTGAGGAATTTGTCACAGTTCAGCACAACTAGCAAACCCAGCTCAAGAAAAGCCTAGAGCTACATTAACACAGAAACCAAATATGTGCTGTTGGGTTGTTGTGTGGAAGGGAGGATCCCTTTAGGTCAAGGGCAAGGGCAACAGCTGAGCAGAGATGTGGCTGCCTGCACTGTCGCTACTGTGCCTTTTGTATGTACATAAAACTTTGGTTTCCAGGGGTTTGCAGGCACAAACGTCCCCCTGACACCCAAACAAATAATCAGAAATAAATAACTCATGAAGCTGTTGATAATAAAGCCAGAGAATGGCCATTCATAGAAATATGCACTACATCACTCCTCCTGACTGCATGGTGATTCATCACCATTTCCCTTGTCTCGCCTTTTATTCTTTCGATTATCTTTGCTCAGGGATCCCTTAAACACTTTCCACCTAATTTTAGATACATTTTTGTTTGAAATGCTAGATCTTGGAAAAAGCCCTTTTCAATAGGAGTATTTCCTATAAGTAGGTCACTGCAGTAAAGGGGTTAGACATGCAGCCTTTGCTGACAAGATACTTTGCTTTCTAAGGCACTTAATGCTGCTTTACAAAAAAATAAAGGAAGAAAAAAACAAAAAGAAAGAAAAGATACCCATTTGTTGACCTTTGTCTGGTGCCGGGTAAAGTGTCTTTCTGACCCACTCGAGAGAGGCATTAAACCAGTGATGTATAGAACTATATTTATACTCTGAATAAATAGACTAAAAATATCTGTTCAAACAGCGTAAGCTGTAATTTTAAATTGTAGCACTTCTAAAGAGCTTTCACTGATATCAGACACTCCCAGGCTCCAAGCAGCACGGCAGGGCATTTTAATCAAATAACTGTGAAACCATTGCCACAAAATTGCAACCAAAATGTTTGTGTAATGTTATGTAGCTACGGAAACAAACTTGGGCTTCTAGAATTACCTTATTAACTGGTTCATAGCAATGGGCTCATCACAGTGTTTTGGCAGAGTTGCATGTGCAATTTCTCCCCTAGCCCAAAGACGAGCAAACCCCACGTAGGTTCAAGAATGGGCAGAACTGAAGTGGTATTGGGGCCTTATTAACTTTAGACTGATTAAGGACAGAGCAAATTCCTGCTTTATCATTAACAGCTGGGGCTGGTAAATCAAAGGTTCTTGAATGGCTGCAAATGCCACATGGTGTTCATAGCTGTATTTCTCAATGATTTTATTATATAATCTTTCTTTTCAGACCCACTTTAGTTCTAGCAACTTAGGGTGTAAGTAAAGATACAACTTTTTGGTTACTATGTATTATGCATCGCAGAAAGTATGACACTAAATTACTAGGTTGGTTTTTTTTTTTTTTTTTAATTAGTTACATTTAAATAATCTGTTTACAAAGGCTTACTTGTGTTCTTCTCTACTAAGCTCCATTTAAGCTTTGACAGGAACTACTGATACCTAGGAGTGCTCAGGGATCAGGAGGTCCCTCCACCCTTTTCCTCCTCTTCCACCCCCTCAAATTTTTGGTGACAAAACACCAAAAATATTTGTGTGGACTGCACTCTCTTGCCTTACAGTTTCCCTAAAACAGGACAGTTTAGTACAGAGTATTAATTTTCTTTGGGGGGAAAAAAAAAAAGAAAAGCAAGTCTTAAATGTTTATTTTCTTCTGGGAATAACACAGGGCTATAGTTTAGATGAAAGCCACTTTTTATGTACAAAAAGCAGTTATCAAAAGCTAATTATTCTGTAATTCAGTCATGCTGGAGATGAGTTTCAATATTATTCTGTCTTTTTTTTTCTCTTTTTTGATCTGACATAAGATGTCATCAGTATCTATTGAAATCTTCCTGTATGGAGGTGGAAGGCAGAAGAAAATTGCATGTTGGTGAGAGAATAATTTTTCATGGTGTTTGTTTAGTGAATCTGTATTTGGGATTAATAATATCCAGGCTCTAGAGCCCTGTGCACACAGGGAAGGGCAGCAAGGTCCCAGCTCTGCCTGGCTGGCTCCCATGGGTTCTTGTCTTGGCTCAGAGCTGGAGGGGGCTGGCAGCTTTCAATGATCAGGGGCTTCCTCTTGTTACTAAGCTTCCAAGAGAAGCACCAAGCATGGGTAACTTTTTCTGGTCACAGAGCAAGCTATGAAACACAAAGCAACCCTCAGGCTTATTTTCAGTCCTCTGTTTTCATCATCCTTTGGAGGCTATCTTTCTGTTTCTTGCAAAGAGTATGGATGTAGCTTGTTGAACTCTCTTTAAGACCAACTCACCTTGTGATACAACCTTGCTAAGTCATCTGCTTTCAGCAGACAGAGGTAGTAACACGCAGAGTCTTTACCAGAGATGATTCTTCAGGTAAATGAGGCTTTATTTTTTTACCTGAGGGTCACCAGCCTCCACTCTCCACTCCTGTCCTCAGAGGACTGTATTCATGTCATCCCTTCTTCTGTAGCCTTAAGCAAATGTCAGAGAAAAGTGCTTGGCTATACTTATTTTCTATCTCAAGAGAGTAGGGAGTAGTACAGAAACTTTCTCTCTTTCTCCGCCAGCAATATGAATATAAAACATCACAGAAAGCCTCTGGGAAGCTCCAGGGAAAACAAGCTTCTGCAGAAGCTCTGCAGATGGGGAGGCAGAAGAAACCTTTTGCACAGCATCACAAAGGGATCCAACAAACTATCTATTAGCTCCAGCCCTAACAATTGCACTCTGAACTCACGTTGCGGGTATCTGACAGACACCACAGTACCTGTTGTCTCTTTACACCTGCCAATCCTACCAAGGAAGGCAGGCAGACTTAGGGAGGACTATGAGTGAATCCAACACAGGGGTTCAGGTAAGCCTGGTCTGGGTCAGGGTCTCATGATATGCATTCAACACCCAGCTCCGCCTGCCCTCCCTGCCAGGCCAGTAGACCTGTCAGGGAAGTGGGTGCACTGCGAGGATGTTGCCATTTGTCCACAGGCAGCTGAGAAGGGAGCCATGTAGTGAGAGCTGAAAGAAAAAGTCAGGGCAGTTGCAATCAGAGCTGAGATGGCCATTACCCAGCAAGGTTTAAACCTTTTTACTCTCCTTTCTAAATCTGTTTTTCTCATTTCTGCCAGCAGCAAGAATCAACCACAGTTTATGTTTAAATCTGTAGGTAACTAAATAGTTTGCTATTGGGTAGGAGTCAGAGAAACTGAAGATGCATGTTGCTCTGAACCCAATGTAAGAGCTCTCAGCACAGTGCTAATACCAAAGACACATCAACTTCAGCGTGCTTTGAATATGAATGTGCTCTAAATATAAATATTTTCCTCCTTCACTTTAGGTGTGGAAATCCAGTAAGTGGGTCATGATCCAGAAATAGTGTGAGAAAAAGGAATTGTTCATAATAGTTAGAAAGGACTTGTGTTTGTGGTCTTCACAAACTTGTATTGACCAGTCATAAAACCAAAGCCCCTAAAAAATGTGTAAGCCTGCCAATTTCATATGGAAAATATGAAGACTTAGACATTAACATGAAGACTGTTTTGCAAAGCTGAAGTTGAGCATTAATGCCAAATCAAAGCATTCAAATTATGAGTCAGGTTCCCAAAAAGTACGAGATTAGCTTACAGTCTTTTTACTTTTTTGTTGTTTTTTGGTTGTTGGGTTTTGAGTTTTTTGGGGTTTTTTTAACATAAAGATTGTAGAGGTTGTTGTCTTCTGATTGTGGAGTCTAAAATTCAGATTTTCAAGCTTTCTCTGCAGCCATGAGAACCAGAAGCTTACCTTTTCAAATGTGTAATCTGAGATTCTCATCATAAATCCAGGATTTTAGACCTTAAAGAAAACATAAAATATTGTCAGGTTTATGATAAAAACACAAGAGCTGGCAGTGCTGCTTAAGTCTGCATTTTCTCAGCTTTCCTATGAACACAAATTACAGGATGTTCCTAAGATTTTCCTGGAAAGGAGAACTGTGCCAGGAGAATGCTGTGCCATTTACAATGGTAATATTCAGACTGGTTGTTAATTTCAAAATTGGTTGTTAGTCTCAATAAATAACCTAAAGTCTGATTTTTTGGAAGATTTGGACATCCACAATTACCATCAACTTCAGACAGGGTTTGATTGTTGGTGCCTCTAAAATCACGCTTAGACCATGTTTGTTTTTTTTTTTTAATAAGGACATCAGAATAACTGTACTGAAACAGACCAAAAGTCTTTCTAGCCCATCTTCTGTTTCTGGCAGCGGTCAATAACCTTGCTAAGAGAGAGCAGGGTAGGCACGCTTCAGTGATGCATACTTCCAGCCTCCAGAAACTAGCAGATCAGGGACTTTCTGAGCCACAATCATCACCAACACATTTTACAGCCCCTGATGTGTTGTTCTTATATCAGAATCCTTGTAAACTTTAAGTATCCTGTATTACGTTTTGGTGTTCTGAGTAGGCAAAAAGATAGCCTGTCTCTGTCACAAAAGGCAAGGTTCATGGGTTCCTTTGCTAACTCTCCTGGAGCTATGTGGTGAAGATCACTTAAGCAGATACTAATTTTTCACACATGGGTTGGATCCCCTTTGGACCAGAGGATGATTAGAGTTGTGACATCTTCCACATGGTTTTTAAAATCACATCTGTATCTTCAGCAGCCACGCTCATCTTCCTTCCCACATGTCTGCTCTCTATTACATTGGCATCTAGAAATGCTTACCAGATGCAAGCACAGTATGTGACAGCAAGCTGTCACTGCTCGTAGCATGGAAACAGCATCCTGAAATGGTCTGGGATGGCTGTACTGGGGCAGGCACACTGCCCAGAGCTGAGCACATCTCTCTGAAAATGAGTGGATCTCAATAAAACTAGTGAATGGGCCTTGCTGAAAGTTAAATAGTGCTGCTCCTAGGTGATGGAGGAATAGCATCTCCCAGTCCTGTGCCATCTGCTGTCTTCTGCTTTAGGCCTTCTTTTCTTGACAGCTTTCCCTTTAGTCAAAGGCAAGCTGGAATCATCCAGCATGACTGGTGTGGGTAGCTTTGTGACTCCTTGAGTAAAGCATTGCTCGTCCTTCAAGGCCCTCTATGCACCCAGTAGAGAAAGGAGACTCCTCCAAAGGATACCTAAGGTCAGGGATACCATCCCCAATAGCCATGGCTCCTTGGTGGCAGAAGCCCACACTTGACTTACTCTTGGCAGGAAAAAAAAACAGTTAATCCTATTGATTAAAAGTAAGAAGCCATCTTACAGTGGAAACATTTTTAATGGGCTGTGAGCATGGTGCTGCTGTAACCTACTACAATCCCACCCCTGTGCAAGTTACAACAGTTCAGGAGAACTTGCTTTAAAAATGGGTACAGTCTGTAGGATATAGGCTGAGGATGATCCAGGGCCATGTCATTCCCAGTTGGCAATACAGCAATGGATGTAAGCTTTCAAAATCCTTTTGCAAGGACTAAAGAGACTAATTTCTGTGAGTAGCTTGACTTCCAGTTTTCATCAGTGCTTGTGAACACAAGGGAGATGTCTGAGTATTAAACAGATCGTGGTAGCATTTAATCCATGACAGAAAGTAAGCGTTTGCAACATAGACCATACTTTTTAATGTAGTCACTCTGGGACATTTGATCACGTTAGTCTCAGTGTTCCTTTTGTTCTAGAGGCTGGACTTATTTTATTTGTAGGTGAGATAAATGGTTGTTTGCAATGAAAGCTTGATTGCTTAGGACTAGAACCATGGGAGGTCATGGATTTGCACGATAAAGATGTGAATTTAAAGCTTCTTTTGGCATTTGTTTACCATAGGATTGTTGCTTCTTTTCCTAGGGTTGCTGAAACTACAGTGTTACCTGAATTATTCCCCTCCCTTTACACCTGCCACACTCTGATTATCTCTTTTGAAAGATTTGAATGAAGAAAATCTTCCAAATGATGCTACATGTAGATACTTTTTGCTCTGGGCTTTAGGAAACATCCTGCAGCTCCTCTCTGAGACTGATGTATTTTTAGTAGCTCATGCTGTTTTCAGCAGCCGCCACCACCACCACGGTGCACCTAGCAAAATGTAATTACCTAGTCTATGAATCCTGCATAGGATAGGAGTCAGACACTGTGAAGACACTAGCATTTCTTGTACTGCACAGTATCTGAATTTTAAGTACAAACAGAAAATGTCACCAGAGAAGCAGTGTCTAGTGTCTCAGCTATGTACGTAGGTTACATGAGATTATTTTGTATTCTTTCTTGAATTTATGTACCTATGCTACCTCCTTTGAAGTGAAGTGTTAATCTTGGTTATGATTCCTAGCCTCAAATTATAGAGCTTCTTAAAATCTGGAAAATACATTGCATGTATAGTCATAGGCAAGCTCCTGGTTCATTCCACACTAAACCTACACCAGATAGCACCCCTGTGGGTCAGTATCAGTGATGCATACCCACAAGCCCTGGATTGCACTGCTGAGCAGCTCTAAGTTGGAAGTTGTTTACTTAAACTGTTCCTCTCTCATCTGTCGTAAAGTGTTCAGCCCAAGAGACATGGAATGGGGAAACCTTCTTATTCTCTTGTGGATGAGCTACAACACTTTGTAGTATTGTACATCAGCTGTGAGGATTTGTAGTGATGCCGGAGTTCATGGTTTATTAAAGATTGCCAAAGAAAATGCTTGAAGTGCTGTTTATCTGCCATAAATTATTTCAAGCACTTTTACTAGTGCTGTAGTATTAATGTTCTATGCAATATTTTTATACAAATATCATATTTATTGCTAGTAGCTTGAATAGAAGAAACACATTCAAAAATTCTGGAACTCTTACAAAGGTAGTTTTTATTACATGAATCTGTTTAATTGATTCATTTAGTGTTTGCTATAGATATATTTAAGTATGACTTAAATGTCTGTAAACGGATAACAACGAGGAAAAATCTGCTACTGAAATTAAATTTTTAAATGCAGTGGTCAGTAATTTATTTTTTCAGCATTTATTCCGCCTCATCAGGTCTCTGTGAAAAAAGACAAAATGCATGGGGAGAAACTCCCAGTTCTAGTGATTTCATAGAGAAGTATAAAACATCAGAAGAGCAATGAATTATTTATTAAAAACAAAATTGAATTTTCAGTTCCTGCAATTTCAAGCAAAAGATAAGATAGAAAATGGTATCATTCTTTAAAAAAAAAAAGTGGATGTGTATTAACAAGCTTTTTTCTTTCAATATTGACACCTGCCTTAGGCACAGATCCTCTAAATACTTGCTGTGATTTTAACTTCAAGGATAAAACCAGTCACAAAATCTCTCTAATGGGATTATTCACATGCTTACAGCTAGGAACACAAATATGTTTCCAGGCTCATGCATCTTCTGAAAAAGAGAATTCCGGGCCTTAAATCAAGACTATATTTTCCTCTTGTATGGCTGAGGCAATTAGTGCTAGATTGCTGTTCTGGGGAATCCATCTATAGAGTTATTTCCAACATCATTCAAATTGTAGGTCTTATTTTGCTTGTTCTGTGGTCCTTCATGAATATTACCATATGATAAGTGTTGTGCATGAATGTCAGTAAGAAAATGGTGTGGCCATAAAAACTAGCTTTGCTTGTCTGTAGCTCTGTGCTGCACAAAAAGCACATCCATCTTAGTGTGTAAGAAATCGGTAACTTAGACATTGTCCAAAAGCAATTCTAAATAGCATTTTTCAGTTTGTGCCAATTGGGTGGTTAATAGCTTGAGAGCTGTAAATCAGCACAAAATGTTATTTCCAGTGAGAAATACTTAGCAAGTCCCTTGGTTATGACTGTTTTGAGGCTACTCACCTAGTGAGTGCGAACACTGGCAAATTAAAAAGAGACTGAATTAAAAAGGGAGGCTTTACTTCTCGCTTGAGAGCCAGCACTCAGTTTGGGAGTTACTCTATATTGGGGTTACAGTCAAGAGATCCCAAAGCTTAGGTTTAAGACCCACATGGTGCCATCATGCATAACGAAGTTCTTAGCAGAACTTTTCCACGGTTCCTGAATTTCTACATAGTGTGTAGTGTCTTCCAGCACAATTTCTGCTTTTGAGAGGCAAAAATTAAAGACACTTGGAAGCTAATGTTGGCAGGTAAAAGGCAGTCATAATCTTGCCATGTGGATGAGAGGAACTCACAATATCATCTGTTGACTTACATTTTATACTTTATATTTTTATGTCCCATCAGAAATTCCTGCGCTCCCACGCTTGCTGTGGGGGAGCCTGGTGGTCAGGTGTGGGGTCTGGTCCCTGTGGGGAGGAGGGAACCTGAAGGGCGCTTTGGTGATGGTGTCCACAGTTTGCTGAGACTCCTTACATATTTTTTTCATTACCTTTCTCTTACACGACTGCCCTAAGCACATTAGAAAATTTGTTCTCTGGGAAAAAAAATTCTACAAGATTGAAAGAGTTTTCTTTATATTGGAGCTGGAATGGAAGAAGTTTCTTGACTTTTGTCCATTTAAAATATTCAGAGGTCTCTGAATATTTTGCTTTCAGTCATAGCAATACAAATGATAGGTCCTATTTCTTAGATCATTGATTAAATATATAAGTACAATAGTTTGATTGGATCACTTTTTGCCATTTATCACATAACATTTGATTATTAATTACCTATAACTTACTTTCTCTGAAATTAAATAAATTGAATCCAGTTAATATTTGTTAATAACTACAACTGGGACAAAAACATTATTCTGGAATTTAGATGAGTGTTGCACATATTATACATACTCACTGGGACTTTACACAGTGCATATAAAGCAATATTTGATATTCTATGATGGGACTGGTCAGTTTGTTTAGGAAAGGACAGAGAACAACAAACTGAGTGGCTATTTCCCTATCCTCTCCATGAAGGTTTTTATTTAAGCATTAAATTTCTTTCCTTTTGTATTTCTTCTAAATGATTCTCCAAATCAAAAGTTTCATTACTTTGATAAATGTGTTTTTCCACCTGAGGAAGGTTTTTCCTCTTTCAGTCTGCGTTTTATGTGGTTGTTTGTTACTGAGACCTACACAATGACTTAATCAATACAAAGTACTCTTTAGGCAATGAGAGACCACAAGAAAGTGCAGCATCATTAAACTGAATTACAGACAAGCACTTAAGGAGACAAATAAGTATTTTGTTACTATAAAGCTTCACTTTTTTATAGCTATGATGATTGAAAATGTTTACAAAGCATGCATGGTACAGTGGTGGCAGAGGAAGAAGGCTGAGAAAAGTGTTCTAGGTGAACGGCAGCAAACTTCTGCTGCATGTTGAAAAACGGGTTGGGAGCTGAAAACCAGAGCTCTCCTCCTGGTGTCCAGAGAGGAGTGGGACACAGCCAGCCCACAGAGCTCTCCTGACAAGCAGCCCCAGCGTGGGGCCGAGGAGGAAGCAGCCACTCAAACTCAGAGCAAGAAATGCAGTTCTCCTCTTGTGTGAAAATGTTTGGCTAAACTCACAGATGAGAAATTGAATGTTGGTCACCAAGGAGAAGTGCACAGGTCCCCAGGGGCACCTTACAGACAGATAAGTAATTTCTGCTTTAAATACACAATTGCCTCCTCCTGGTTTCTCTATTTATTTCTGAAGAGCTCTTACTTAGCTATTGAATATTAATAGCTGTGATGATTTCTATTGAAGTAATTTGAAAAAGTCATCAACCCTTCTGTAAAAAGTTGCTTGTCTGATTTCCAACATCGTCCTAATCAAGTTTTCCGTTCCTGTTAGTTAGAAAAAAAAAAAAAAAAAAAATAGATAAATCATGCAGTTCATCCAAAATTCCCATGACAGTGCATGGATGTATCACCCTTCCTCAATCTGTCTGTCTTTCTGCCAGGATTGTATATGAACACCTTCCTTATAAAACTGAGGAGCAATACTAGAATCCCTACTTCAGTTGATGTAGTCTTTGGCTCATCTCCCTTTGTGGGAGATTAGCCTTCTGCTCAGACTAGGATCATATATTTAATCTTTATGGCTTGCAGCTGGCATAATTATTTAAAGCAACAAAATACTGAGTAACTTTCAAGATAATCTTAAACAAAGCACAAAGGTTTTCTGTGAATTAGAGCCTTCTTTCGTCTTTAAGGTGGCACAGCTGAAGAAAGATGTCTTCATAAACAACACCTAACAAAAAATATTTTATTCTAGCCCTCTTCCCCTCTGCAAAAATATGTGGGCCATGGCTTATATATGTGCTGAGCACACACTTGAATTCCTCATGCAAAGAAATCAATGCCTATTTGTAAAAGGATCAGGGATGTGTCCATTTTACTACTTGCATGTAAACCACTCTGTCCTGTTTGTGCAGAAAGAGCAGTTGCATGTTGGAACTGCATTATCTGCATTGCTTGCGAATTTATACGGGCAGATCCTTAATGGGAACTGAATGGCTGGATAAGATTTTTGGGTGAGTTTTTCAAAACTGTTTAGCATTGGCTTAACTTTGCTTCAGTTGACAGAAATCCAAGAATTCATTATTGACTTACAGGAGACCAAATTAGGGTTGTGATGAATGCCTTGGAAAACACTTTTTTTTTCTTGGTCATCACACACATTCAAATTGTGATCCAAAACCAACTAGTAGCCTAAAGTGTGTTGAAAGATGTGGCTATGCACATGAATCTGGACCCTCCTCTTCACTTCTGCTGATTAAACTGCATTATGATTAGCTACAAAATGTTTCTCACCAGTTAATGACCCTGCATCACACTCACAGTTCCTTTCAAGCCCCCTTCCTGGTGGAGGAGCAATCACTAACATGAAGTCTGGGCAAACCTACAAAAGCATGGATTCATTAGGGGAGGAGTGGAGCTAAATGGGTTTTATCCCCTCATTAGCACTGGTGTAATACTTACTCCTGGGAAAACTCCACTACACATTTATTTACTCCCAGTCTAGAGCTAGAGCTAGTCAGGGAGTGTGCAGGAGATTTCCCAGTTACAGAAAACTTACACACAATTTGTAAAGAGCTTCAAAAAGCAAATCCTGCTGCCTGTGCCCTGGATCTTGCAGGCCCCAGTCTAAATAATTACAAAACTCTGGCCGTAATTGAATGCTTGCTTACACACACAGCCATGTACTCTAGAAGACATACACCTAAATACTTTTTTAATTATAAGGAACTTGAGATAAACAACTGTAGTTGCTGTACTACCAGTAGTCAACCAACAGGGAGGAGAAGTGATCTGTGTTGGTCTCCTGTGACACAAGAGGTGGCCCATAAAACAAACATGTAAGATATGGTTCTTGCTGTGAAAATGTTTGGGTGCTCTCTGACTAGAGAATGCAGCACAAGAAGGAATGAAATGCGCTTTGTGTCTAAATGCAAGCACAATTGTCATTGCCTATCAGCCTCGCGAGTTAGGGTATCTGTCTTTTTTCAGATTAATTTGTAAAAGGGGGTTAGTTTAACAATATAATCCGAAGGATCTACAATGTATTAGAGCTGTCAGCATTGCTAAATATCAGAAGTAGAAACTTAGTTTTCTTAAATTATGAAGGCAAGGAAGCCCCAAGAGGGTTTTGCTATTAAAAAAAAAAAAAAAAAAAAAAAAAAAAAAAAAAAAAATCCTCCTTTTGTCTGAACTTTGGTTTTCTATTCTGTTTCTGCCACTTTGAAATGGGTGAGGCATGGTGAGAAAGAGGACAGGACAGGTCCCATTCAAGTAGGCACTCTGCTGGTCAATGCAAACTGGAATTTGTGTCAAGGTCATGGGAAAGGTCAATGACCCAATTTGTTTTCCTGCTTTCAGCAGAGCACTTCATGCGCTCCAGAAAGAGGGAAGAAAAAGGCTCAGCTCTTGTGGGCAATGTCCTAGCACTATGAATAAAGTGCTCAGTGACATACACCAAACCATTGTGCAGAAAGTCTCTCCTTTTCTACGGCTATGAATATGACAAGCCCTCGGATCTCACTGCAGCTGTTACCATTAATCCCTCACAAGCAAGATGAGGTGCTGAAAGATTATGGTTCCATAAGGAAGCTTGGTACAACAAAATGCCTGTTTAGCAACCTTCTTTCTCAGTACATTATTCATATCTGGATATGACCTGATCTAGTTAAACTGGGTGTACTTAAACAGGGCAACACTATGAAAACACCTCTCAATTCTAGAGGAATTTGCTGGCATTTAGACTGAGAAAGAGAGGGAACACCTCGAGGATCTCCTAAAATTCTCTAGAATTTGTACATGTGCCTCCTGGAAATCTGGCCTGATGTAAACAAAAATGGCTCAGTCTGTAACTTGGTAGTTCTTCAGATTTAAAATCAGTTGCACACAGCAGCTAAAAAGAAGGCTTATCACTGTCAGCCCGTCAGATACTCAGACACCAGGATTAATCCTCACTGCATTGACTTATTACACTCCAAAGCTTGAGCATTAGAGTGAGGCAAAAAGTAAGAAAATGCCCAAATCCTCCAGTATTCCCGTTGTAGGCAACATTTCTGCCTGCCTCTGAGATGGGGTTATTGCTTTCCCAGCACCCTCTCCCCCAGGAGGGAGTCTGGATTTAGCACCATCCTGCATCCATATATCCCCTAAAACCCACAAGGATGGGACAATGGTAGATCACATAAAGCATAAAACCCCCTTTCTGGCAACTTTTCAGTGCTGGTCGGTCAGACTGTGATTTTCCTTCCCAGTTCAGGGACTGAACCTACGAGTAGAAAGACAGTGGGAGCTAGGAGATGCTGCTCCTCGGTGGGTTTGCAGGTACTTGCTGCCTCACAAGGAGGGAGCTGCCCACCTACACCAGCTCAGGGTGCCCATCTGGGGATGCCCAGCTCCCAGCCTTGCTGCATGCCACCTGTGACAGGCGGTGCTGATGCCCGTGCCAGAGCCCTGCCCAGCTCCCAGGGTGCCTGCCTTTCCTCCTTGCCCTTGCACAGCAGCAACACCTGATCTCACTCCCAGGGAGATGGCTTTGGAATCGTGAGTTGACCCGGGAAGTACAAAAGGTTTATTTTAAATATGTGATGAAAGAAAAACTAGTAGCATTTTTTCTAGTGTGAGAAGAAATGTCTTAAGAAAAGAGGTTTTGTTGTCTGCTAAAGCATTGGCCTGTCTCCTTCTAGGGCTTGGCTGGCATCGGACAGAGGCACCATGGGTAAGGAATTAATTGAAGTGGTTCATCTCAACCCCAATAGAAAGTAGATTCCATTCATTTTTTTTTTTTTTAATCTACATGAAATTTTTTCAGCTTACCCTGTTTGGTAAACCAGACTTAGGAAAGAAACTTAGGAAGGACTTGGCTAAAAAGCGGCACTTTCAGTTCAAATGAAGTCTGGAGTACAGCAGTGCATCAAGCCTGGTTGTATGTTTCTTTATGCTCAAACATTTCAAGATCTTTCTTTTCCCCTTTTGGATGGCATTTCTTCCTCCAGTTAGATGTATCTTCTCAGATTTATTGTCCTAGAACCACCACTTACGGCACTGTATAGAAATGTGTTTTTAAACTTCTTTAAACAAACTTGCCTAGAAGCATTGTTTTTTAAAGTCAGTCATTTCCATAGATATCTGAAAGCTGACTGAGAAACCATTAGCATCAGGCATTTAAAATAACCTTTCTTTAGTGCACTCATTAAGTCTTCAGTTCCTTTAATTGTATATTTTATATTAGCATGTGAATGTGTGGCTGTGCCCTTCATTTCTTCATGGACTTTTTGGTAACTCTGTAAATGTTTTTTATTTCTTTGTTCTTCTTGGAAGGAAAATAGTAAGTTGCAAAGACATGGTAGGAGATAGAATAAAGTGTCTCCTCACATCAAGGGATTGCATCAAATCCTGCATGTCATTTGCTTCTAGAATCATAGAATCATAGAATCATAGAATGTTTTGGGTTGGAAGGGACCCCTAGAGGTCATCTCGTCCAACCCCCCTGCAGGAGCAGGGACACCACTAACTAGATCAGGTTGCTCAGAGCCCCGTCCAACCTGGCCTTGAATGTTCCCAGGGATGGGGCCTCCACCACCTCTCTGGGCAACCTGTTCCAGTGTTTCACCACCCTCATTGGAAAGAACTTCTTCCTTATATCTAGTCTAAACCTACCCTGGTTTAGTTTAAAACCATTACCCCTTGTCTTGTCACTGCTGGCCCTACTAAAAACATTTTCCCCATCTTTCCTATAGGCCCCCTTTAGGTACTGAAAGGCCGCAATCAGGTCTCCCCGCAGCCTTCTCTTCTCCAGGCTGAACAAGCCCCAGAATCACCTCCCTCGACCTGCTGGCCATGCTTCTCCCGATGCAGCCCAGAGTACGGTTGGCCTTCTGGGCTGCCAGCGCACATTGCCGGCTCATGTCCAGCTTTTCATCCACCAGCACTCCCAAGTCCCTCTCGGCAGGGCTGCTGTCGATCCTTTCTTCCCCCAGCCTGTACTTAGTTTTCCAAAGGTGTAGTTACTAGGGTGTTCCCCAAGTATTAGGTAGTGTTGAACTGGATTGAGCTAAAACAATTCAAGGTGGCAGGTATGTGCACTTGAAACATATGGCTGAAGGGTACGAAGGTCCTGAGGGCCAGTTCTATCAGTCCTGGAAGGCCTGGGAGTCAGAAAGACTCAGGAGTGCCAGTCCTGAGAGGAGGAGGGCTGGGTGTCTTCAGGAACTGCCCATGCTGGGGAAGGTTCCCCTGCTCACCAGGCTGGAGACCCTTTTGCACACAGAAAAGCCCTGGGGCTGCACAAAGGGAGGGAACAGCATCCTCCACCCCAGAGTGGGTCACAGACCTGGGAAAATCAGCTAGCAGTTCAAAGCAGGTCTTTGGCAACTCAGGCTAATTAGAGACATGGTGTATTGACTTTGCTGTTAGACACCCCAGCTTTTGCCATTTTAGGGACATGCTTTTCTCTAGTATCAGTATTGCTCACAGTCTGTTTCTCAAATCTGGGGTTGTTTGCCATCTGTGAGATTACGTTTTTATGTAGATAGATTAAATAGCTCACTGACACATTGCTTCCATTTCTATTGTGCTAGTTTATAAATTTACATGGTTACAACATTTTCTAATTCAGTGTTAAGAGTAACATCTTTAGACACAGACGTTAGTAATATTAACTCCTGCCTCCCCAAGTATGGCAAGCGACTATTAGTAGCATTAGTATTCTATTAGCAGACATTTCACAGAGAAGGAAATTCACTTAAATTAGAGCTGACTGAAAAAGGTAATACATGCATTAAATATTAATATAGTTTTCTCATGAAAATATTCAGAGGACACATCAGAATTGTCATTTAACTTTCCTTCTGTTTGTGGAATATCTGTGATCATAATTTTCTTTCAGTCATTCCTTATTTAATGAATTGATTATGAATATTTGAAAGTCAAGCTGTGCTGCTCAGTTGTTATTCATCAGAGAAGTCACACAGTACTTCTTACATATTCAAGCATTTATGAAGCAGATCCTCACATGTGCCAGTTCAAAATTTTGTTTCCACAAATTCTCTGTGATGCAGCTTTGAAGCTTCTATTTTAAAAACCGTTGAACATAAATGACTTCTAAAAGTGATAGGAATTGTGCATTTGGGGTGAATTCAGCAACACAGATTCTAACCAGATCCAAATGTCCGTATGCAGGACTGACCTAATAAAACAGTAAGACAGTAATAGAAATGCATGTCTTCCAAAGTGGCTGCTTGTATTTAAAAGCTGAATTATACTCTGTTTTTTTAGCAAATTAGGGAAGGATTTATCTCAAATAACCGTAGCACCTCCAAAGGTCTATTAATTGCACCTTCTCTTAGACATCTCTGGAGGTATTGGTCTCCTTGCAGTGAGGCAGCACAGACCACCAGCTTAGATGCGCCATGCCTAGATAGCTAATGCTGGGGGGAATGACTGTAGCTCAACAGTGCAAATCTCAGATGTTGCACTGGTTAATTGTCGCATCCCTTGCAACACAAAAGTGAAGCCAGTTATGAAAAGTACTGCTTGACATAGATATAATTATCAGCACCTGCTTATCTAGGGGTTTTTATGTGTTAAATTGGAGCTCTTAGGGACTTTATTTATTTATTAACTGAGCTTTCAAGTTCAAATGAAGTCATTTCTGTGTACTCTCTAATTCAATTCTGTGTGGTACTAAACACTGCTTATTGCACTTGTTCAGACTATTCCAGAACCATTATCTACAAGTATTGGAATGATCTGCAAAACTTGAACCAATGGAAAAAATAGTGTACTGCTTTTTTTGCCTTTGAAAAAAATCGGAACTTGCTATATATTCAAACTGAGCAACATGGCTTCTGACTTGACTATGCAACTCCAAATTCAAGATATTTTAAAGTCTCATAGAGCCTCTCATGAACTCTAGAAGGAGTAGCAAATAATATTTAATCAATGGTGAAAGAGATATAATGGAAAGTAAGCTCTACAACATCTCAGAATATTAGTGCATGAGATTTTCAAGCACTATTATCTTCAGGAGCACTTGAAATATTCATGTATTTAGGCAATTGATAATTCTGGAGTGCCTCCCAAAATAATATTGAATTTTTCATTTAAGGCTTTTCAAAGCAGCACAGAGTACTCGCTCCCAGAACATCCAACATCTGTAAGGCAATTTAGGCTAACAACCCAAAAATGGAGGCACTGCTAGCCAATATTAAAAATGTAGATCTTAGCTACATTGCAAGGAATCTGATGAATTGTAGCACAGCGCACACCAAGATGCCAAGCACTGATTTTTTTTTTTTTAGAACAGATGTAGCCTCATGCTGTTGAATCTTCATATTCAAATAGACACATGAGAAATGCATAGCATTTAAGCACATTCCTTCAGAGCAGTAACTCCAAGGGCGAATTAAAATAACTAGCATTATTTCTCTGACTGTTAACAAAAATAAATTCATACTGCATATCTTTGTCTATCTCTCAGTACAGTATAACACATTTATGGGGCCTCCCTGCTTGTTTCCTTTGAAGAATATGCAGTAAAATGCTTTCATTTGCAGTGTGGGCAATTGCAAGGACTGTTCACCTGCAGATCAGGGATTCTCTATGCTGTACAAAAAAGGCACAAGGACAGACTGTCTAAATGGGATGAAGCAGAGAGGCACTGTGTTTGAGTGTCACAGTACTGTTCTTTTTAATAAGCATTTAATTTTCTGTACAGCATTGGAATCTGCAACTTGGCTTTAACAGTAACACAGAGCTGAAAATGTGACAAGGACTTTACAGACATTAGCAAGATCCATCCTGTGTCCCAAAGGGCTTTCAGCTTCACTAACCGATATAGCAGCTTCAGGATAAGCCTCAAAAGAAAGGCAGCCAGCCTGTCTTCTATCCTGATCAACACTGTTTTTTTGAACTATGCATTCTGATTCATTCCTTGTATTTAAATTGGGAAATTCTACTAACAGTTATTGCTACTTTCTTCACTGATTTTGATGCCTTCTTTTAAAGGCAAGCCAATACAAAAGGGCTGGCCAGCTGGTGAACTAGGTGATGATAACTCCTCCAGAAATAGTGATTTCATGAGCTGCAGAAACAGCGTGAAAGTTCTGTTCAGAAATATCAAAATGTTTAAAAGGGACCATCTTACAATTTTTTCCATTTAAAAAAAGTCTCTGTCTTTCAGCATTAGACAGCCAAACTGTAACTATTAATCTGATAAATTCCAGTCTCTATTTATTGCAGCACTAAGAGAGACATTGGCTTTTGCAGAATTTATCAACTATTCACAAGTGTTAATGTTTGCAAAGTTGCTAGGTTGGGCTATGCATCTGCACAGCTATTTGGAGAGAGATAAAGGCAACTTTTTAAAAAAATGCCCCATCTCTCTGCTATGATATTATTAGATGCTCTATGGGTGGGTTCTTGCTTGTCTAAGGTTATTCCATTCCAAAGATCTTATGTGTAGTCCTTAAGATACTACTGCCCTTGGAATCGGAGAGATGACAGCAGACCACTGTTTTCCTGAATTAAACACACAGTAATATTTCTCAGCTCCCTATGCCCCTCTTTTTCTTTCCATCTCTCATTTCTGAGGGCATTTCTTGTAACTTCAAGCCCGCTTAATATAATTGGCCAGAGAACAACAGTTCCATTCTGTGATAACTTTAAAGGTCTCAAATTATTTTTGTTCTACCCTGGAACACACAAAATATGGTCTTTGGAAAATATCACAAAACAGAACTGTTGCATTTGTCTATTTTAAATTGGGCCAAAAAAAAAAAAAATCACATTTTTTGAGTCACTGTTTTTTCCTTTTCTCTCTCTGGTTGGAAATGATCTGCACTGCAGGAATATTCACATTTAAAACTTACTGAATCTGTACTTCAGAATTTTTTATGCTTTGACAATGCAGACTAATCCATGGAAATGTATTTAGTCAGAAATTTCTGGATATTTATTTTGTTTCAATACTGGGGAAGGTCTCATTATGGGGAAGGACTTCTGATATTTGCTCATGCATCTGCCAAGTGTGATCTCTCTCTCTGATTTATTAATCAATTTTTACTGCAAAGTCATCATGCCACGGATGATTATATCATCCTGGCACTTAGGGCAGTCCAAAACTCTTCAGAAAAAGCTTTTCCCTAGAAATGAACTGGGAAAGTGTTAGCCTATTCATTCGTCCTGGTGTATGCTAGCACGTGCCACTCCTCACTGGATTAGAAATGTAAAAAGAGATTAGCACTTTCTCAGAACTCCCAATATTCTGTGATATTCTGTGTGTCCTCCTCCAGCTCTTTCTGCCCCCATGTTTTCTGCTCCAAAAGCTGAGCACACCTTGCTCCTTCCACTTCATTAGATGCCCCCCAATCAGCCCCCAGCAGCACAAATGGGTAATCAGGCCCTCATACACAAGTCAGCTTGCAGAAAGGACCCGTACTGCTGCTGTCTGCCGTTCCCAACCTAAGCAGCAGTCCTGTGACTCAGACTGACAGGGGAGCCAAAGGGCTGACATATTAGCACAGTTGTACTCTGTGCTAAGATATGACCCTGCCTTTCCATTTGCCAGCATCTTCATTCTGACCTTTCCACTGCTGGCACATCTTGTAGGCCCAAAGTAGCTCCCTGGACAGGTGGTTTAAATGCTACTCCTAACTTCTTTCTCCACATGCGGTTGTGAAGCTTTTGTTTGGATGTTTGCTTAGAACTAGCATTAGAAGAGATTGGAAAGGTAACCTCTAAAATATTTTTTTCTGAATGTATTTACTATGCATGGCAAATTTACATACATCTATCTAACGAGGTGTGGGAGCTTTGCAGCACTTCCCTAGGACATGTAAGCTCTGCCTCAAAATGGTGACATGTATAAATAAATGTATACTCATAAAACTGCATTGATGCTCATTGATCCAGTTAGACCAAAGATTTACATGGCAGCCTACTGTGTTTCTGTCCTGGTAGTTGTAATTCTTGCATAATTTCTGCCAGTCACCTGACCTCAGTGTTTTAGTCTTGCTTGAAAAAGGGGTGGGAACTTGGCCTCGTTGACGTCAATAGTAAAACCTCCATTAAGTTCACCAAGAGAAGTTTTTCTTGCCCCTTTTATATAGCTCTAAATGAGGGGTTTGTATATGTGTCTTCAGCAAAGGAGGCTTTTGCATCTCTAAAGAGAGCTGTGTTGCAAAGAGAGCACAATGAGTGACGCTACCCACTGTAAATTATATAAGGGGACTAAAAGGCGATGGCACAGAGGCTTCTAAAGAGAGGCAAAGTGTGAGGGCTGTTGTGCTGAAGTTTGTAGCACATACGGGGTTCAGCTCAGGGCATGACCACACAGCTTTCTCCCTACTTGAGTGAATGATGTTCACCACCATCAGGAGTGTCTCATCAGGTCTTTGCTGAGGTCACTGATTCCAGAGAATGCAGTTAATGCAACTCTGATGGTTTTCTGGGTAGATCCTAGATGGCAGATTTATTGATTGATATTAATTGTGAAAATTCACAAACCCTATAAACAAATGCAAACCTCTCCTCTGCTGCGCAGAGAATAATAAAACCAGAAGCCACTTCTCTAGCACAGGGTCTTTAGACGCAGCAAACCTGTCTTTTGGTTTCCACTGAGAACACTGGTCTTCCCACCAGGCCCTGTTGCCTAAAATACCCTTCCCTGCAAGCAAGACCAGGGATTAGGCAGACGTACCTGTGGTAAACAGGTCTATAACTGCAGACCCTACCTTGCAGACTTGAGAAGAAGCTAACAAATGAAAGCTGCAGGAAGCCTCTCATATGCCTAGTGCATCAACATATATTTCTGACATCTTTCTTATTTATCATTGGGCTATTCCTACATGGTGTCAGTAAGAAGTTGATCTAAATCACCTAAAAAGTGCAACAGATGAAGAATTTATTATGTATTCACTGGGGGGGGGGGGGGGGAGGGTTAAGGG